>NC_040882.2:13045497-13345497 GCF_900634795.4 Betta splendens | reverse complement strand
TCCCCCAGACAAATGAGAGTTGCTTGTAGCCTGCAGACGCCCTGTCACCATCTTTACCCTCCTCGCTGCTAATTGTGGGCGTCCACCCCCCAATAATCTGCTTTCCCACATCTGCGCCCCGCGCTTCTCTGTCGATTAGCTTCTCTGATGGAATTCGAGCCGAGAGGAGCGCTGATCGCCCTTTAACCGGCGTTTGGCTTGTTAGCATATTTGAAGCCCCGTGATGTTGAACTTCCATCCCTCCCCGCCCACTCCCTGCCTTGAATTTAGCTCTCGGCGCCGGCACGTCCGTCCGCGCGGTGCCACGGAAATTTCAAGAGCTGCCGCAGAAAAACAAGCATTCAGAGGGGGACTCATTAGGAGGTGTACAAAAGCAGAGGGAGGATGCCGAAAGACGGAGGGAGGGAGCGGAGAGGATGAGCTCAATGACCTGAGCAGCCTCCAGGACTGCTCTGCATGTTGCATGACAGCTGCGATTAGGATTTCCGCCAGTTATTCTGCGCACTCTCAGCATCGCGTCGCCTGATTCCAAAGCGAATGTAAAATAGTTTTTGATGGAGCAGATGCTGTAGATAGATAAATAAATATTATTAGTGTCACAGTGCACACATGCCACTCATCCGCTTCTGCTTAAAGGGTTTCTTTCCCACCCACTGTTACTGGTTAGATTGGGATTTGTTGGGTGTCTAGTTGTGTGTTCTGTAGGTTCTCAAGTCCTGAACCTAATTGTAAAGCACCTTGAGCCGTGGTTTGACGCGATTGTACGCAAATAAAACGAGTTGAAGGGAATTTACCCTGACGCAAGAAAATGTAATAAATTTACGTTTTTTTGTTGTTTTTTTTTGTTATTTATACATGAACAAATTCAGAGCTAACTGTGTCAAAGCGCTCGGAGGGACAGACGTGAACGCGTGGCGATGAGCGACGACGAGGCCGCTCCGGGTTTTAAACAGCGTGGTGCGATATGATCAAAAGTTGAAAGGACCGTGTGGTAGCATTATTCTTTATTGGGCGCGCCAGCGGTAGGAAGCGGTGGAGAGGGACAGAGCTGCCGGTCGGGCCAGCGCTTTGATCCACATTATTAGACAGACACACCACAGTTTGGAGCCTAGAGGTTGAAAGCGACTGACTTTGCTGCAGATGATTTCTCTTTCTTTCTTTCCCCACAAAAAGGCCAAAATAATCAGTTGTCCACTGATTTAAATGAAAGAGTTCTTGCATGTGTAACTCTATTTGTTTTGTTTTCCCCTTGTTATCTGCTCACCTGCTTTAGCCAAACATTACCTACAGTACTAGTTCCACCTGAGGTTTACTGCACTTTTGCTGTGTGTCAGCAGAAACCAAGTGGTGGTGAAGGAACACGTGACCCGGTGCAGTCGCGGCGCTCCCCGATGCTCAGCGGTGCAGAGGATTTCCACAGATCATCGTGAGCTTCAACAGCCGACGCTTGTTAGCAGAATAAATTGATGACGGTGTCGCGTTTGGCTAATGAAACTTCATTGTACCTCGAAGCCCTGCTTGTGCGATAACCAGGAGCGCTGGTTCCCAACGTGATTAGACAGAACTTTATTTGACATGAGATGGGTTTTATTACAGGCTTAGTGCCGGGGCAAACATGCTTTCTCTCCCTGCGACAAAGCCAGCTCGGCCTCACTGTAACCAAGTTCTCCCAGTTAGGATATTTTTTTGGCCTAATTGCAGCCAGTGGCTAAATCCCAACCATTTGCATTGATCCCCTTTGAAGAGAGATGCAGATGAGCTTAACGAGTGTGCTAATTATGCTCGCTCAGCACGGGGAGCCTGCTGTAAGCGCAACAATGTGTGTGTGTGTGTGTGTGTGTGTGTGTGTGTGTGTGTGTGTGTGTGTGTGTGTGTGTGTGTGTGTGTGTGTGTGTGTGTGTGTGTGTGTGAGGTGTGTGAGCGTTGTGCATATTTAAGATTTTTAGTACGTGTATAAAAGCTGGGGACCAATAAATGACAACGTAAAGAGAACGACGTTGTTTGAATGCCATCAGTGGATTAAAAATCGTGCGCCTTGTTTACATAGACGCGTGTAGTCGGCCATGCATTAAAAACAACCAGTCATGTTACCCAGAAATAAAAAGACCACAAGGACTGCTTTGCTGGAAACATCCATGCAACTGTGCTTCTTTTAGCGATGACATGAGAATAGAGAAAAATATAACTGTGTGTGTGCGTGTACATGTGCATGTGTGTGTGCGTGTGTTTGTGTGTGTGTGTGTGTGTGTGTGTGTGTGTGTGTGTGTGTGTGTGTGTGTGTGTGTGTGTGTGTGCGTGTGTTTGTGTGTGTGTGTGTGTGTGTGTGTGTGTGTGTGTGTGTGTGCATGTACATGTGCATGTGTGTGTGCGTGTGTTTGTGTGTGTGTGTGTGTGTGTGTGTGTGTGTGTGTGTGTGTGTGTGTGTGTGTGTGTGTGTGTGTGCGTGCACCTGGGGCTGTTTTGGCCCCGCATGCATGTGTGTGTTGCAGCTCTGCCAGCCAGTGTAATGGCAATGACTGGTGTTGTCTCCCCCAGCGCACAATAGCCTGGACTCCCAGACAAAATGTCACTCGACAGGCCTGTCTCCTCTCTCCCTCGCTTTCTCTCCCCCCTCATTCCTTCCCCTTCACTGAAAGGGAACGTAATGACATGGACGAGTGACAGAGCCGGAGCATAAAAAGTTGTGACGCCGGGGCACAATACGTACATTTGTGACTAAACATCTCAGAGACATGAAAGCGCCCTAACAGATAGATAATTGTCTGCGGCTGCCGCTTCTCAAAGCCGGTTGGAGACAGTGAAGAGCTGCAGCCGTCAAAACACATCAAGGTTAATGGAGACTTTTGAGGAGGGCCGGGTCCTCGTCAGGGCGAAGGCGCACGCCGCCCGGCAGGCGAGGCCTCCGGCGCACAGAGGATGCTCCCTCGCTCGCGGGATGGGGCCGTCCGGTTTTTCCGACTTTAGCCGCCGTTTTCACTCTGACAGACGAGAAAGTGCGGCGCGGACGAGTGACATTTCCGACGGCATTAGCAGCGCGGGCTTCTCATTTCAGCACGCTTCACTCCGAGCGCGGCTTATTCCTTGAAATATCACGCGGCTTTGAGCTCCGATCCCATCTGTCTGGTTACCTGCCGGAGAGAAACAAAGCGGGATCTTTCCTTTGGCGCCGATGAAGCAGGCTGTTTCCACTTTGTTTACCTTGAATTCAGATTCCCATCTGGAGCGCAGGCCCGCCTCTACGAGACGCACCGCACAATGCGGCCAATAAGAAGAGGAAATTGGTTTCTGAAAACAACCCACGGCAGTATATTAGGCTGAGAAACAGTGAAGTGTGTACGCGCTTGTTTTAAATGGCGTGTTCTTCTTTCTCTACAGGAAGCATCGTTCCTGTCATTGTCACTGTCAAGGTTGCCCTATGGAGTGAAATGAAGTGTGCGGCAGCGAAGGCCGTGGCGTCAATGTACAGGTTGCAAGGCGAGCTCCCCGCTCCCATCTCCACAAAGTGCCCAAACGCTCAAGTCCTGTGCTCACAGATCACCTGGCTGTTTCCTCGAGGGGCCTCGCGTTTCCTCAGATGGGAGTCCGAGCGCGACCGGATGAGCCCAGGGCGAGCGATGTGAAGCGATCAGACGCGTACAGTGCGCGCTTCCAGTCCAACGCGCTGACGATTGGCAGGGAGTAAAGCAGTCACTGGAGAGATGAGGACAGGAGAGGACGGGCGGCTGAAGTGAGATGGATGCCGGCTCTTGGAGGAACCTCACAGCACACGACCACTGGGACTTGGAGATAATTTGCTGCTTGTCTGTGGAAACAAGATGTAAAGACACACTTTATTGTTGTCCTTGCTTCCTTGCTGTCTCGTCTGCCATATGGGCCAGAATTAAAATTACCTGTCTGTGTGTGTGTGTGTGTGTGTGTGTGTGTGTGTGTGTGCGTGTGTGTGTGTGTGTGTGTGTGTGTGTGTGTGTGTGTGTGTGTATCAATTTAAAATTTAACAGATTTCAGCCTGCAAATGCAACCACACCCACCCTGGATGCAGGTTGGATTCACAGTTGAGGATGAAAGCGTGTGATTAAGGCTTATTTTTAATTAGCTACACGGTTATTATAACGTGTTAATTGTATGCATTGTGTTAATGCTGTGTCAAAGTCAGCTAAGGACAAGGCTCGGCGGAAACCGTGCTTTAGCGGCTCTCCTGTAATGCAGTGCACCCCTGTTTTAATTTCAATATGATAATTGGAAGGAGTCCCCTTGCCCCCTCCACACACACACACACACACACACACACACACACACACACACACACACACACACACACACACACACACACACACACACGCCCTGGACAACCCTTTGGCTGATTACAAAGCAGTACAGCACCCTCTTTTGGTAGGCTCTCTGCAGGGATTAGTGTTTGTGGCTCAGACGGGGACATCGGCATCAGTCTGAACGCATCTGCTGAGAGGAAAGTACATCAAACAATAGGAGTCCTTTCCTAAAGGAGAGAAATCTGCCTGTTTCTCCCAGTTTGCAGTGGCTGGATAAATCTCAAAGTGCTGCACGCTGAAACACGCTCTGCTTTGCTTGAACGTGATGTGGAAACATTGTGCACACGATGACGCTAGAAAAGGGACTGTTTTCCATCGTCTGTCTTCTTCTCACGAAAGCAGCACAGCAGAATAAACCGTGCAGCCCACAAAGGATGCATTTGGGGTCAGGTCTTAGGAAAAAGCAAAGGATGCTGAGGTGTTTTTGTTAGTAGGTTGCAGAATTAGTTTGTGCTCCATGCTCAGCCTTGATAAAACCACATGATAAACATTAGCCATACAGCATTAATGATTAGTGCCGTATAAATGCGTAGTAGTATGAATTCAACCATGCATAGCTATTAAACCTCCCCACAGGGACCACAAAAGCATGTTGATTAAAAAGTCTGAATGTAGTTTCACCTCAAGGTCTTAAATATCTGTTGGACAAGACTCACGAAGCTTGCGTTTACTTTTAATATGATTTATTTATTGGTAACAGTCGAAAAGCGAGATGTCAGCGAGGTAAATGTGAATTCAGTGTGACATATTAATTCACGGATCTGAATTTTAGTACTTGCATAATTTTTTTATTCGTCATGTTTTATTTATTTATTTTTTAAGTTAAATACTTCAGCTCAGGATGCTATTCGTGTTCCTTATTTTCCTCTGTGTGCTACTGTTGCAATATATAAATATTATAGTGAATATAAACTGTTACATGTTCGTAATGTTTATTTGGCTGTTGTCTTGGATTCGTGCGTGTAAACGCCGCAAAGCGCGGACTATAAAAATAGGGGACGTCCTAGAAGCCCGTGAACGCAGCACGGCTGACTCTTCCGCCCGCCGTTGCCAGGAGCAGCGACCATGAGCGCTTCAGTCGTCCGGAGGTTAGCGGCCCTGTCCGGGGCGTCGGCGGTGGGACTGGGGGCGTACGGGGCTCACGGTAAGGACTCGCCCAGCTCTGGCCCGCCCTGCACCGGGCTCTCTGCCCGGGACGTGTCGTCCGAGGCGGGCGGAGGGGAAACAGCGTGGAAGTCCTTCACGTGAACGCGCACCACAACCAGTCTCCGTCTTAAAAGTGTCCAGTTTAAGAGGTTCCGTCTTATCGGCACGGCTGCAGCAAAGTAATAAAAAAACAAACAAGTGCGTGAAATGTGCTTTGTGTTGTGTGTTAATTCGGCAATCAACTTTCTAACCAAACAACGCGCTGTTAATGTCAAATCAGCCCTTAAAATGAGAACCTGCCTGACGGCAGACTGCGTTCATTGCGTACGTGCAGTCACGAGGGCAGTGACTTTAGAGTTTATCCAAGGTGACTAATGGTGATATTCCTCATTTGTGCTTTTTAAAAAGCGTGCGTCTCAGGCAAAGGCTGCATTAAGCTAAGCATTAAAACAGACGTTGCAAAAGCCAACGTTAAAGCTAACGCTAAGCTTTACGTCAGGGTTTTCGTCAACCACACATACATGTAATCATTACCAAAATAAAAGTACACATTTCTTGGTACAGTATATATTTGATTAAGGTATTTTTTCATGCTTTTGTATTATCTCACGTGTTCGTTCTGCTTCTTAGGATTTAAAACCAATGATCCCGATGACTACCAGATTGTGGTATGTAAATTTAGATATTTGGTCACAGTCAGGCTTTTACATGGTTCCACAGACACTTGCACTCCTCACGTACTGTAGAGAGTTTCTGAAAGTCAGGAAAAGGTTTTAAAACGTGTCTAATAACAGTGGAGACCTGATAGAACTCCTTTCATTCTCCTTAGTGGCTTTATAAATCTCCTCTTGTGGTCCATTTTCAGTAGTAGACCATCTTGTCCATCTTTTCCAGAAAACCCTTCAATGATTTCAACACTGATTGCAGATGTGTGTTCTTTTTTTTACCCTGAAAGCTCTGTCTCTGTGTGTGTCTGCCTCTCCAGCTATTTGAAACTGCCAACAAGTACCATTTCTACCACAGCCTGGCCCTGCTGGGTGCCGCACACTGTGGCAGACCGGCCTTGGTGAGTACGGCCACCTCTCCGGCCTGAACAGTCCCTCAGAACTGATCTGCTACGATGGTGTCACTCATGGCGTGTCATGGTGCCATTTTCTGACTGTCCTCAGAAGTTCAGTCCTACTGACTGTAATCACACAGCTGTTTTGATCTGGTTCTTAAAGCTGGTACACAGATGTGTGTGTGCTGGGTTTCTTTAGGTATGTTCTGATAAATTAACTAAGCAGTGCAAGTTTTACGTATGCATATTAGTGTACATATGGTGAGCCAGACTGACACGTTCTGCTTAAATAAGTCTACAGTATTTGCTGGATTTCAGTTATGGAAATTAATTCCTGGGCATGTGGAAAATTTTGTAATTTGCAAGAAAACAAACATTCAGCTGCTCAGTGAAGCTCGCCTTAATATCTAAATGGGCTCATTCTCCAACCCTGACAACCAGGTTCTGAGTCCGACCCAGATTCAGTTTGCGCCTAAGGCAAGTTTTTAAGCTACGTGTCCTAACCTCACTGCAGTGATGCGTTTTTAAGAAAAAGTGCTGAATTTAACAGGCCTCTGAAAGCATGTGAGATCAGCTTTAGCTGGTTTAGTTTCCTGAAAAGTTTATCTGCACACAGTAACAGCTCATGTGGCTCCTGGCCCTCCTCCTACAGGCCGGTTCCCTTCTCATAGCAGGCATGGGGATGTTCTGCGGCGCGTTTTACCACCAGGCCCTGACCAAGGACCCTGCCCTTCGCAAAGCGGCTCCCGTGGGTGGCGTCGCCCTGATCGCCGGCTGGCTGGCCATGGTTCTCTGAGTCACAACATCTGCTCCACAGGGCCCATACACTTGACACTGAACCGTCATGCTGCTAATGGATGAACTGGAGAGCTCGTGAGAGTTGGCCCGGAGGCTCAGAGTGTCGAGATGTGATGTCCCCCATCTAACCGCTCCCTGGCCCAGAGCGAGGGTGTCAGCAGGAGATAAGGTCACCGCAGGATAACGGCCGTTCCACTGCTGCTCGTCACTGTTTTCTTTACCTTAAGCGGAACCAAATCAACATAGTGTGACATGCGTTTTGTCAAATGCACTGATAATACATTTTTCAGATACATGCTCATTTTACAATAAATAGAAAAAAAAAAACTAATAATCATTTTCCGATTTGACCTAAACGTTGTGACCAGTAGTCTGATTTCACTTGTTGCATTGATGTATCTGTATGTCTGTACAACATAGATATCAAAATGCAATCAATATGAAAGGGTCGGTGAAGGTTTAAGGCGAAACACTTTGAATAAACGATACTACTTCAACATACAATGTCATGTTGCCTTGTTATTCTACATGGATGATTTATGTGTTCAAGATAGAGATCTAATCTTTACAAGAAGTATCCATATTATGAAATCTGCTCTGCACAGGCCTCCTCCATACAGATTGAATTTACCGCGAGAAGTCATTTGTCAGCTCACAGTTTGGCTGCATCCTATGGATTTCTGGGATATTACAGCGCCGATGTGTCTTCAGGCTGAAAATACTATTGAACTCCGTGACCAAACTAACGAGCCCTTGAAAGAAGTGACAACTGTAAAATTTAGTTTTCATGCCTTTAACGGCGAGATCGATTAAAGCACCTGGGCAAAAAAAAGATGTTTGGTCATAAAATTCATGGCTCCAAGAGGATAAATCCTATTGATTTTTGTGTCTCCTGACGTTCCCTTCATCGATAAGTTCTCATTGCATTTCCCAAAAAATCTTAAATGTGCTTCATGCTAAGCGCTAATTAGCCAATGTGCTAATCTCCCAATGTACGAAACTAAGATGGCGACTGTGATGCTATAGCATGTTAGCTCCGAGCAGCGCTGTTAAAGGAGCCGCTTTAGTCCTAATAGTCTTGCTATTTATCGTCCGTGCCACTTTGTGTTAGTGATGGATTACAGTGCTTCTTCCTTCGCTGCATATCGGACCCTGGAGATATTGCATATCTTTGGTGATATCAATATACAATACATTATACTAATTTCTGACAAGCCGCCTGCTCATGTGACCGATTATTTTCCATGTTGTTACCACTTTCAGACAGAGGACAGATTGCATTAGCGTTTACGCCTCTGCCGACCACCTCGAGGGATCGTCTGAGCGCATACACAGTATCTGGTTCAACCGAAGGTCCTGCTGTCGGAACCTTAGGATGGTTTAATGGACAAACCCATAGGATTCGCCCCTGACAGTGGCCGACTCGTCTGACTTCCTCGCCGTGGGCTCGTGAACGGGAACCTTTAGGAAGTGGCTGTGTGAATCTAGCGGTCGATTCGCCGGGGGGCGGGCCCTTGAGCGGAGGCCGCTCCGGCTGCGCGCGACGCCAACGAGCCCTTGATCACGCGCCGCCAAATCCTCGTCAGAATTCATAAGGCGCCCGGAAGCTGCTCCAGCAGCCGGCGATCACGCAGCCCAGAACACTCGCGCAGTCACGCGTCTCCGACTCGACACTTTGAAGTTTGCGGGAGACACCTGAATGAAAGTTGCACAGCGTCGAGCGCACGTCTGAAGCGCCGTCATCACATTTTCAGCTACTTGAGGGGAAAAACCACGCGATTCGCTGACAAGATGTGAGGTACAAGATTTGAGCTCTTTCACGCCGCCGTCGTATTTTGAGGTTATTTATTTCTCTCCTCCTCAGCCGCCGACTTTCAGACACGCGGATCCCGCACCTCTGTGTTAAAATCCATTAATTGGATCACGACGCTCCGCTCTGGCACAGCGCGTCTAACGTGTGAGCGCGTGAGAAATGGAGAAATGTGGTGGGAAATAAAAGGAGACACTTCTTTCTACGCCCTAATCTCCTTTAGCTCAACATCCCAGGTGCTTCGGATGAAGCTATTTATTCCTCTCAGAACGCATCTGAGCAGCGCGCGTCTTCTCCTTTCATTAGCGTTCTGCGTCATTTAGTTTACGCGAAGTACATTCAATATCTCTGCACCCTCTTCAGCTACAGCATCTTCATCAAAGCGACCAACACATAGGACAACTCCAAAGGTCCTGCGTTTCCACCGGGCTCTCACCTTTCTCTGACCTCCCAGTCCTTTCTCTGACCTCCCAGTCCTCCACTGGCCCTCCTACATCCACGCATCCAACTCCATTTGCAAACAAAACTTCTACAACCAAATCCACCGTGGCTCCAACACTTGATTAGTGGAAAAGTCCTGTGCTGTTGGATGAAAAACAACAGGTCACCGGCAATTCTTACTGCTTCTGATTTGCTGTTTTCCTGCTACAGTTGCTCTGAATTTCGCCTGTTTAGACAATAAATATATGTATCCGCAGAATGTTCATCCTACATCCAGCAGCCTAGTGATGCTTGTTACTGTATGTCACTTTACAGTCTCATGGATGCTACGCTCAGTCTGGATGAAAGCCTCGCTCCTGCTACCACACACTGAGATGATTGAATTTTCTTGAACAAAAGACAAAAAAAAAAACCAATAAAACCCATTACACACTTGTCTTTAATTCGTCTCCTCTAAGGTTCTCGTTCCCTTGTGCTACTGCCTTTCTGTTGTATTTATTGCTTCCAATCCCTTGGTCGCTTCCTTCATTGGTCTGTGTCCAATCGTAACAAAAACCACCTACAGCACCAGAACCTGTGCCGCTCACTAATTAGCATCATATATCTAATTTGTTTAATCTGTGCAAAAAAACAAAGTGAGCAGCTGACTGCCTGCCAGGCTATTTCCTGGCAGGATCCCCGTGGAGCCTCCGCTGGTCGCTGGGCGATTGCTCGGGGAAAGGAAACAGAGGGACTGAGCAAAGCAGTTTGCATTGTGTTCTGGACTCACATTCAAAACACCAGCATCCGCTAAGAGAGAGGAGGGGGGGGGGGGGGGTTAATGAAGAGCTAGTGAGTATGGGTGTTTTTTTTTTTTGTTTTCTGTGACCATCACAGACATGTTCACTTGTAAACAATAAAATCACAGTCAATTAAAATCCCCCAATTGCAGGTAGTTCTCTCCATATAAATATATGCGTGCAACTCAAAACCAATACTCCTTTTGATGGTGGACATAAAGCAGGGAAAGCGCGGGTGAAGCCGAGACGAGCGCTGTGAAACCGCTTTTTCCTGCTGCGACATTAAAAAATATGACGCGAAGAAGCATATTTGCTGGTGATTAAGACGCGTGGTAGTGGAGGGTGAGTGATCGGTGTCAGCGGAGACCTGTTATGCCGCGGGTGAAACCGTAAAAGCTAATAAGCTCCAGGTCGAGTGAACAGTTTTTATGAGCGTGCCGTGTTCCTGTTTAATCCACGCAGCATGAAGCAGGACGGTCTCAGGCATAAACTCTGCCTGGGACTGTAATGTTGTGAGCATGAGAGGAAGAAGCGGCACAGATACTAGCAGTAGATATTGTTAATTATACCTCCAGGGACTTCCTCTGCATCTCGCCAGCATTCCTTTCCTTTATTTCTCCACTCCAGAATATATTACCCAGTCAAACATTTTCCCCCGTCTTCCCTCTCTCGCCTTTTTCTTGTCTTTCCCTGAAGACGGATTTAATTACATCAGCCGCTTCTGTGGGGAGCAACGGATCCTCGTTCCATCGATTTCTTGATCTGGCTTGTTTTTTTTTTTTTGTTTTTTTTTAGTCAAGGATGAAGAGAGCGATCGTGTGGAAGTCATCCGTCGTGGGCGAGCGAGGTGATGGAGAGCTTATGGGAGCTGATGAGAAGAAGGAAGGACGTGGCGTCCAGTAAAAAAAAAAAGGGCCTGGAATGAAACACTCCCGCCTGTGATTACCCAGAGCCTCCTCGCCCTGTTCACACGGAGCAGGGGACACACAAACACCCCCCACGCAACACAGACACACTCAGGCTATATATTAAAGTGCAGGCTGGATAATACAGCCCGCAGCGGGACCAAATCCTCCAGACGTAGCAGCTGGGCGCTCCGTAATGGCCGTCCGGAGCGCTGCCACACATCCAGGTCCCCCACCGCTGACCTTTTCAGGCCACTTATATGATGGCCGGCGCTATTACACCCTCAGATAGATTATTCCCTCACTTCAATGGACACTGAGGCCCCATCACTATGGCCCCTTTTCACAGCTTTATACCCAATAAATTCTCCTCAATCTGCAGCACGGGGATGACGGCCATGCATCAGCGGCGCTGGGGTGGATGACGCCGAAGGGAGCTGCCACTGTTGCCTTATCACCATAACGACTATCAGCGGCGGCCATCGCACGGAGTAATGTAATGTCTGGGGATTGTTATTATCCAGCTGGGAGATGAGCGGGTGGGTGGCGGCAGGGGTTTGGGTTACACTATGTACATGAACGCCGGTGACAGATTAAAGATGAATGTAATGCGTCACCTGTCTCGCGTGGTCATAAAACATTCCAGTCTTGAGTCATCAGAGCTGGAGATAGAGGCATTTTTTCTAACCTTGAGAAGAAGTCACACTCTTTTACTCCCTCGCATTTATTCCACAGCAGGAGTCTCGGTTTGAATGAAGAGTTTTTATATGAAGAAATGTGAGAGGATTCTAAATGTAGTTCTCAGTCCTCTCCACTTGTACAGTCATTCTTCATGAACATTCCAGCGTCAATGTGCTGATAACACAGAGACGGGAACAGCTACAGAGTGTTTGTTTTGCAACAATCTTGATTTAATTTGACTGGTTCTACTTAGTTTGTTTGTGAACTGTTCTTATTGCTTACAGTACAGTTAAAGAAGGTGTACATCACTACGTAATATAAATAGACCAATACCATACTCACATTTTAACAAGTAATCTGACGCTTGATTGTATTTCTAAAAATGTGTAGTATAAAAAATATTAAAATCGAGTTAAAGATTCCCTCACAGTTTCATAATTATGTTTTCATCTCACCTGTAGAGTCCAATATTTTGTTTATTACCCCATGTTTTAAAGGAAAGTATAAAATGTGTGGGAAGCTGAAAACCAAGATTTTCTTTCTACAAACGTCTGGGATTCCACTTGCTTCGGGCAAAATGTAATCAGTTTTTTGATTAGCAAGTGTAACACTGCATTGAATCATATTTGCTCCTGGTGGTTTTGTAAATATGAAAAGCAATTCCCAGTCCCAGTCACTCACAACATGGCTGCCCAGATTTACCAGTGTTTGTTTTCCCTTCTTAATTAATGGCACTTGTGAGTGATCCAGAACTATTACAGTGAAGCACCATCAAACTGACTAGTTCAGGTTCAGCTGGTGGATGATGGAGATGACGCCCTGAATTTAGAGACATTCAAGGGTTTATCTGTGGTTTTTGAGGAAGGGAAACATTAGTCACTACTGATGGCTCCTCACAAAAGCTGCCCCATCCACCACTTTAAATGGTTGAAGGCTTACTGTACTATGGACTTTTATTTACATCAGTAGATATTTATTTTTAAATTGCTGCCACAACTGACACTATCATGATAAACCACAGTAGTGGATCATCAGAGGAGATAAAAACTATAACAGTTTTAGTGGTACTCGATTACATTAAATTTACACTATTACTATTGCCAACACCTCATATTTCTTCCTTTTGCTCATCAGCGCTCCATTCTTACTTTTAGCTTTACACCTGCGTCTCTCAAGCTTTTATAACCCATTTTTCACTATTTCTGCTGATCAAGCACTGACTCAATGTCAAAGACTGAATCTTTGGAAATGACACCATCACCTGACCCGAGGCGCCGCCACTACGAGACTGTAATTTCAGCAAAAAAAGCAAAAAGGGAAGACTTTCAGGATGGCGCCCATTCATCGCCGAGGCGGGGAAAATGTCAGGGAAGTGGGAAACGTTTTTCAACTTCTTTCACATCGGTGGAAAAGAGTTCAAAGAAAGGCTTCACAAAAAGTAAGGAGCTAAAGTGGTTGCTGAGGGCCAGGGATGTCTCTTACCTTTCATTTGCCAGCCAGAAAGTGTCACTCCGTCGACTTGCTCATTAAACGCTGTTTGGTGCAGCATTATCTTGATAAATGTTCCACTTATACCACCGAATGGGCTGATGCATCACACACTGTATGTCACTATACAGACAGTTCTTGCAGCAGTGTGTGTGTGACTGCCGCGTGTCAGGTAGCAGTGATCCATCGGTGAGGCCTGATAGGTTTTTGCAGACACTATCAATCCAGAAACATTTAGCACTGGTGCAGGAAATGAATAACTTGGAGTGGAATGCAGACAGTGTGGGTCCATTAAACTGAATATTATTAACTGTGGGAAGCAACTACCAGAGGATGACAACTTCTTGCACCGTACAATGAGGAGTGTACGTTTTATCTTATTCAACATGAGGATAGTGAGAAATAATTTTTTCACACATTTAACTTCACTCTGTCTATTTACATGTTAAAGCTGCAATTAGCAACACTGGGGAATGAAGCTAAGAAATCCCACACTTGAACTCCTGCTCTATCCTGCCCTTCGGGTGTTAGGAGTTATGAAATTATAATAACTCAGTAGTTATGGTGACCTGGTAGCTCAGTAAGCAGATGATCAGCCAGGGGTCCCAGGTTCAAGCTCCGCTTCTGCTACAGTACAAGTCACCTCCATGGGATGGGCTAAGATGCAGGGGATAATTTCCCAAATGTGGGAGTAATAAAGTTATATATTATTATTATAAAACTTAATACAGTAGGTAATATATCTGCTCTGCTGTTAAGATGTCCAGTGAGTTTAGGTGTATGAATGGTATAAATAAGAAATACTCAGACATTAAAACACAGTATATGAACTTTATTTTCCATTTTTTACCAAAACAATTTGTTCAAGAGTTGAAAACCACCAATTTTAACAGTTCATGGTGAATTTTGTTGTTTTGTGTGGTACAGTAGTACAATCAATCAATGCATCAAGCATTAAAAACTGAATAGAAAAGAAATGTTTTGTGTACAGCATGGTGTGTGATATACATGGTGTACTGGAGAGCAGTTGATTGTTGTTAAAGAATGTACTTTATATAAAGTTTATCTACTAAGATTAGTTGTTGATTAGAATTGCTGTCAGCTGCAAATCCATCTTATAATGCAACAACACATATGATATCGTCATCTGCATTCTATCAGCTAATCACACTCCCAGACACATGAATAAATATACAAATTGTGCCTTTTCCACGCACCCTGCTGCTGTGCATTCTTAAACTTTTCCTAATTACACAGGAATTCCATTCCGTGAGAACGCGTTTCCTCCTTAGCTCCATAGTGTCCTGTCCGCAGGTGTTTTAACCAATCAAAGGGAGGGGACGCAATCAGCTGCTGGACTCCTTTCACGCACAACAACACGAGCGGCGCCGGGGAGAAACCGCCCCGCAACCTCATTCCTGCCAGATCTTCTTAGCGAGGACGCGGACACGCATTTAATCACAAACCTGCCCTCACAAATCCGTCGGCGCTTCAGCAGAGGAGTGCGCGTGTGCCGCACGTGCGCCTAATCCCGGGATCCTGCGAGTAGGACCGTGATTTCTGGGCTGGTGTTGCCGGGGGGAAGGCGGCGCCGGGAACCTGTTGGAAATGACAGCTGAAGCAGGCGGACTGAAGCCCGGCGATCATAACAACAGCGAAGCTACGAGATAGCGAAGGAGCGCTCTCCCGTCACCGTGATAAGGGTGTGTGTGTGTGTTTGCGTGTGTTTGGCAGTTTTAGCCTGACAGCTAATCATTTCACCCCCCGATCCGCGACTCGCGAGCTAACGACACGCGAGCTCAACGCATGTGCGCGACCGTGTGTGTCTACAGCCCTTAACGTGTGTGTGTGTGCGCGCGCGCCCGTGTGTTCGCGTCCACGTCGTGCGCGAGTTTCGTCCCTACCGTTCCCTTCTTTCCTGTTAGCTAGCACGCTAATCTTATCAAGCTGCTACTTGGCTAATATTGGCTAATCAAAGAAATTAGCCTCGGTGGGCGAGGCACCGTCCCGACGTTACACTCGCGGTCTGCTCCGCTAAAACGCCACAGCAGCGTTTATGTGTTTGTCCGAGGCAACGCAGGCCAATTCATTGTGTGCTACGAATTGTGTAATTAGTTAAGCTAATGTTTCCTAGCAGGCAGAAAGCTGGCTAATTTGCTCGGCTATTAGCTTAGCAGCTAGAAGCTCGCTCGCTAATTGACCCAGTTCGGTGGGGCAGAGACGTTCCACTCCACCGAGCTTTGTTTACACCACAACTTCACTTTCAGCCCGCTACTTTGTGCGCGTATTTAGCAGCGTCACTCTTAAAACGGCAACAAAACGCGTCGTTTTAATTATTCATCAAAGCATCCACTTGAGTTAAACCCGGCTACATCGCGGTAAATCACTAAACACTAATGTGCTGGAATGCAGAGGCAAAGCGCTCCTTGACCTGTTTATAAAGTTATAGCTCAAACCACTTAACCCTTAGTCGACGTCCACTTTATTTTAAATGTCAGAGACAAATTTAATCTTGTGCTTTTCTTCTCGTCAGAAAACAAACAACCAGACTTGGTTTAAGTTGGACTCTAACAAATAAACATGCATCCAACTTTTAGTAGTCCTGCTAAAACTAGGCATTAGGCTCATTAACAGGGCGTTGATCCATTGGCATCGTATGTTTTGCTTGTAATATGTTTGTTTTTGTTCCCTGAAGTGACCTGATTTTGAAGTGGACGCGTCTCATGATTCACACAAGGCAGTTGAAAATAAGGCAGCCGTTATTCAGTGCAACAACATTACATCAGTTTAACCACAATGCTAAAAACAGTACAGAGCTCCGCTGTGGGTTCTGGGCATTGAAGCCGCTACTGGTGTCGACGGCGAGGCCGAATCGTTTGTGATGCTGGATCTTTAGCACAATCAAAGTGAATCTGTCTTTCCCCGCTCCGATCCAGGGTTGTAACGATGGAGTCCCTAATGAGCGCGGTGGCACCGCGGTCCCCAGCCCCTGCCAAGAAGCTGTCGGAGGTGGACTTCCGGTCAGGAGCCACCCTGGAGCAGCTGTCGGCGCAGGTGTCCGAGCTGGTGTTGCTGGAGCAGGGCGAGTTTGGCGATCAAACGGCCTTGGAGGTCCACACAGCCAAAGACTTTATCTTCAACATGCTTGGTACGTCGACAAACAAAGCACACTGGATTAGACTAATGCCCCACATCACTGCAGAGCTGCGATGCACTGAGAGCCGCTGCTGTAAACTGTTGTTGGAAAGTGTGGCACGATACGACTAGTGATTATGTGGGCGGCGGGTTTAGCGCAGAAAATCCTGTTTGAATTCTACTTTCTGCAGTTTATTTTCTTGCTTGACTGACACTCATGCATTTCAAGTTAACAAATAGCTGCACTATATACTGTGTACTGTAGTCTTTTCCATCATACATGTAATGGATTTTGATTTGAATGCAGTACTAACCTTTTGGACAGCAATTATTCATCGGGACAACAAAGGCTCTATCACTTAACTGCTAATAAACTCGACGGCTGTTGTGACGAATTGCATGGAAGACATTTAGAGCCTCGGTCACTGTGCTACTGATGCTGGGTGTGTGTGCGTGTGTATGTGGAAGCGCCATTTGCTGGTCTTTCGTTCGACACCTGATGTATGGCCTTTATAAATACATAGTTTTTCACGTGGAGTCTTGGCAAAGATGAAAACAGAAGCATAACTCACAGAGAAGCGCCTTCATTGCATATTGTGGACTCTGTTCCTGGCTTTTGCAAATTTGGTTATACATGTATTTAGTAGTCACACTTTCTTACTTCAGGAGGTGTCCGGTAGCAGCATTAATGTCCAGTGAGCTGATTTCTCTGTCCTGAAATGTCTAAAATATATATACATGTAATTAGTGATGCAGCTCATAATTTTGCTCTTTTGTTTTATGGTGCACTGTTGTAAGAAATCACTCAACAACTTCTTTTAATGATCTTAAAATGCAGCTAAACCTTGGCCTGTCCCATCACTGATACTGTATCCCTCACTGTCTGTGATGAGATGCAGACTAAGCTCCTCTTACAACAGACAGTGTTAGATTTCCAGCCTACTGCGTCAAACTCCTGGGCTCCAAGTATCTGCTGTCATTAGTGCATGGCGACTTTGTGCAGACCCATTCTGTGACTCATGTTGTGACACAGCATGACGAACACGGTGACTGCTTTAAGCTTCCTCTGCATGGAAACGATGGCCCAGGTACAATATTGTCAGTTTAATCCTCTGGCAGACATATTATCACAGTGAAAAGGAGAGGTTCCCCCTTGTGTCAGTGTGTGAACGTAACAGTTTGAGACATGCAGATTTGACGTCTTTCAGACGTCAATTCAATTCTAAATGACATGTTGGATTTAAAACACGGCTGTTCTGTGATCCATATTTGCATGGCACCTTTCTACTCTGTTGTTGAGGCTTGCTGATGTACATGAGTGATCTGAAATACTGACACAAGCTCCGCCTCAGGTGTATTGTTCTAATTGTCAGTCGCTGAATGAAAATTGAAGTCTGTTTGTTTGTCCAATAGGTGGCACTCTACCCCCTCCCTGCTCTCACGTCAGCGTCGGCATCCTCTGTCACACTGGAAGTGAATCATGTTTGACCAGTGTCCTGACATATTTGTGTCGTTTACTTTCACATTCTCTAATGACCCGTTTCCGTGTTCGGGTCCTTTTTTTTTTTTTTTTTTTAAACTCGCACATTCCCCTTGTACCGCGTCTTTATTTTCCTCTTGTTGTCACACACTTAAGGTGTCACTGACAGATTAGCAGTCAAGCATTGCTTCACAGACATCTCTGGGTTCTTGTGCTTCAGTCGTCTCACAAAACTGAAATAGCTTTGGCAAACAGGCCAAATTCCTCAGGGAGAATCCAGGTCTGTTTTTCCTCCTGTCAGTTTTCTCTTTTTTTTTCCTGCAGAAACTTTATTTTTTACTTCTTTTCCTTCTTGTTCATGATTTCATCTTTCACAATGCCGGCGTGAAGCCCTCTGCCTCGTCTGCTGCGGCGCTCTCTTGGATTTTCCTGTACTTCTCTCAGAGATGAGGCGGGTGCTGGCATAATCACCAGTGGTTTGTTGGCATTTTGATATCTTGTGCCTTGGCGCCTGCTGTGACAGCCCAGAGTATGTGAGAGGGGGGAGGCAGAAAGGAGGGAAATGGTTTGTGTTGGACTTACTGTAGGAATATTAAGTAAAGTATGCAGAGACAGCTGCATTAACAACTCGGTACCTCTCAAGACGCAGCGGACCATGAAGGCAACACTGAAAACAAATGCCATGTGTTAAGGGCCTTGTTGCGGCGTGTCAGCCTACTGGGGGACCCTCGCCGCTACCGCATAGGTGATGGTGTGTGCACACATGTGTGGATGCTGAACATGAGTGACTGTGGCTGCGCTTGCTAGGCTTTTGTAAAGTTTAAGCTGCTGAGGGATCTCCACTGGGCTTTGCAGACTGTCAGGGAAAAGGGGAAGAGAAAGGAGATTAAACTCACACACACACACACACACACACACACACACATGCACCCAGTGAATTTCTTCACAGGCTGTCAGATCCAAGAGGAGGCTCTTATTTACCCTGCGTTTGAGTAAACACTGAGCTTTGCCTTCAGGCGAGCGCGGTGGGGGCTACTGTATATATATTTTGAAAAACAAAAGTCTGATGAAGGCAGAAATAGATCCACACTGCCGGCGAAGCAGAAGATCTG
Organism: Betta splendens; assembly: GCF_900634795.4. Taxonomy (NCBI): domain Eukaryota; kingdom Metazoa; phylum Chordata; class Actinopteri; order Anabantiformes; family Osphronemidae; genus Betta; species Betta splendens. The sequence continues at coordinate 13,326,334 of NC_040882.2, read as the reverse complement.
GCGCTCGGCTCAGCTATCGCCTCAACCCAGAGTTTAGATCATAAAGTTTGTTAGCTTGCTTGAGAGAGTTCAGTTCAGGGTTCATCGTCTCCTGATGATGGCAAAACCTTTTGATCCAGGTTTTTAAAAAGTCATGAGCACTGTACTGTTGTTTCAGCCCCAGTTTGGAATTTGTTATACATAATACAAGAAACATAACCTGTTGCACAAGGAGATTTTTAGAACCTGTTGGATGTTTGTTGTTTTGAGTACACAGCAGACAAAAGAAAAGAGGCCACTGTACCAGTGCAGGAAATTTACCTGGATGATTCAGGGTCTAAAGCTCAAAGGTTCATGGTCAGAGGCCAGTGCTTTGTGAAAATGTAGATATGATTTGGATGGAGGCTACAGTGCAATCAAATATTAGACTGCATTTCATTTGTCTCTTATGCCCACGGCCTGTTTTTCTTTTCTCGTTTGCCAAAAAAATTAAATTTAAATCAGGATGGAGCTGGCCGTGATGCGAGTATTTATTTATTTTTTTGTTCTCTCCTCCTATTTATCTTTTACACAGCTCTCTTTTCTTTTGTGAACCATTGCTGGGTGAACTCATAATTTCGTTTGTACCTGTACAATGACATAATGAAATAAAGTTCTATTCTACCTGTTGTAGAAATGCACAGTCCACAGTTCATCTGTTCCTGCAAAAACATCTTCAATTGTTTGTCCCTCTGTCCGACTCTGACCTTCACATCTGTTTACCGGCTAGTCATCTCGTATCATTATTTGCGTTTCCAGCAGTGATAGTTGGAGGCAGTTAGACGGGGGTTGGCATCAGTACTGTAGCTCCTGAGTTGCATTGCTCCAAGTTAGTGAGGCAGGGAAGTCAAAAGTTCACCTTGATCTGTGGTGGAAACTGAAAAAAAACAAAACACAGTCAAAACAAAAGAAAGCCTGCTTAAGTCTGTGTGCATTAGTGATGTAGCAGGCCCTGCATATTTATCAGTTCCACTAGAGTCCCACAGATTTTCTATGGTCTTGCAGTGTTTAGCTTCCACTTAGCAAAAAGTGATGTCTATTTGCTGTAAGATGTACAGTAAACCATTGTCTGCACATAAAGAATGCCTTATTAGTCATTGTAATTCCAGGTTGAATGAATCCAGCTTATAAATGCTTTTGAAAGACTCTGTTTTGACATTTGTAATATTTGGAAGTCCTCCTGAGACTGTATCATTTCCTGTTGGGTTTGTTTTGCTTCTCGCATTCATGCGAGTTAACAAAAAGAAATCCTAAAGTCACAGCAGAGCATCCAAAGTTCTCTCTCTGCACTTTAATATCGGGCGCGTTTTATTTTGCACTAAATTTTTCTCTTCTAAAACTTTTTGTGACATCTCTAAAGGTTCACAAACTTTCACATGATGCAATGCATATTTTATTTTGGAGGAAGAAGCTCAGCCGCAGTTGAATCTTAAGCACCACAACAGCGGCTGTGTCTCAGCTGCTCGTTTCGCCTGCTGCGCCGTATGGTCGGCTAGCTCCGGCCCGTTAGCACAGGTGGACGTCGCCGTGATTCACAGCGCTGCGCTGTCGCCTCTGCTGCGACTTCCTGCTCAGAGTCGACTCGTAGTTTGCCTTCATTTATTTACTTATTGTGTGATTTTGGATCGGCTCGGGCGCCCACATGGCCCGCCTGGCTGATTAATTTTGTGTTGGTGCCAGTTTGGATTGGCGAGCCCGTGTTCATCTGGCAGCCAGGCCAGTTTCATGGCACTGCAACAGTAAATGAGTGAAATATTTGAATGCGATTATTTAGGCTTTGTTTGTGCTCAGTTTTCGGCGCCCTGGTGCCAAGCAGCACAGATGAGCAGCATCTTGCCTCGATGGCCATTGTTGTTCATTGACACCTTTTTTTTTGGCAGCATTAAATGGTTAGATTGTCTGACACCTCATTAAAAATGAATGCGAAGCGTAGATGGGTTAGTGTTCATTGTACGGAGTTCACAGCCTCTGTTACAGGAGGCTTTATAACAAATCTACCAGCAGCTGTCGGACGTCTCCTATGACGACACATGGCAACAGACTCACATCACATCACTCATTAAACGTCTCTCGTTGTATTTAATTAAATATGACTTGACTGAATTTGGCAGTTTAACTAAAATGTTTTCACACTGCCTGACAGGTTATCTGCCATCCTGCTCATTTTAATAACTGAGGCTGACATTGTAATTTCTGCTTTTTCATACGCACTGCTGAACCAAGAAGGGGAAAAAAATCATTTGGGTAGTAGCTGTCAGCTGATAACAGCATCTCACGTAGCGGCTGACACTTTTCAGTAATCCTTAATAAAAAAAAAAAAAAAAGTATCTTCATAATGTGATGAGCTGTGCTGCTGACGGATAGTTTGTCTTTCATTTCAAACGGGTTCATTGAAATGTTTGAAGACTTACTGTTCTCGTTAGTCTTTAAGAACTATTTTGACTATTCTCATATCTGTCTCCATTTGCTCAGAGAAAGCTTCACTGAGCCTCTGCTCAAAATAAAACATGAAGGATGAAGAATTTCCAACTGCTGAATTTCCTAACAGACTAAGTGACTAAGCCTTTAATATAAAAATCAGCTCTAATTTTGCCTCAGTCAGTGAGCGTAAGATTGAGCAACCCTCTGGCTTCATTAAGCTGAATGTTGCTTGTGACACAATATGAGCTGAAATGACTCTGGTACCAGAGGAACACACAGACGTCTCTTCTGAGTGTAGATCGAAGAGCAGAAATGTTGGAATTAAATGTACACGATAATGGCCTTCACAACATGAAGTCTGAACACTCTGATGTTTTCTGGCTGCTTGGCTTGCTAATTGCTTATAATAGAGCCTGAGGAGGATGTGGGTTTATATAAGGTTAAGAGTTAATTACTTAATAATAGGTTAATGTAAGATTTAATTGGACTTTACGAAGGCTTTCGCACTCCTTTTGCCCTCACTTAATGGAAATATCAAAAGTTGCAATCAATTGAGCCTGCTTTCTTAAAGGGCTGCTGTGGCCATAAGATGGGAAAACCAGACTGCTGTGACACTTTTTTTTTGCTTCGGTGATAATTGCCTGTCATTTAGCGGGACATGAAATCACAGTGTAGCTGGCATCAAAGGCGCGGTGAGAAGCTGGAAGCCACTGACAGTTTCCCGCATCTTCTCTCTCTCTGCAGGTGGTTTAGACACACCACGTCTGTCATCACCCGCAGCCCCGCGCCTTGTATTAAACACATTCACACACTGTCAAGAGCTCACAAACACCTGACTCAGTGATCTGACGCCCCCCCCCCGTCTCCCAGGCTGATGAAATTGGAACTTCTCATTTGTCGCCTTCTAAAAGGCCTATTTTGGAGCTAATCTCCTGCCTTGATATGAATTCATAAACAGCGAGCAGGTGGAATGGCTCACCTTTCAGCGCTTGTCTGGGATTAATCCTGCTATTAGCGTGCGAAGCCGGGCTGCGAGAAGTGCCGGATGAAAACCACCGATACCATCTGGCTGAGACTACATAGGAGTCTCTTGTAACGTATTGAATTTCTCCTTTTGGGATGCGACGCCTTTTTAAAGTGACTGTTATGGCCTGCCACGCTGTTATATTTGATTTTTATTGTCTAGAGTAGCAGTGAGGTCACACAGAGGTAGCAGAAGTGCAACAACGCTTGTGAATGTAACTTTCAAATAGATTTTCTGCTTCTCCTCTGTTTACTGCTCCCAGTGTTGAATGAAGGCGACTGTCCTACTTCAGTACAGCTGCTAACTGAGCCTCAGCTTTTAAAATCATGTAATCATGTAGAACAGTGACGTTACGCTGAAACAGATTTAGCTACTAAACTATTCAACATCTTTTGAAAATACGTCTTGATAAATTTAGCATTATGAAAAGCGTATTTTTATAAACTCTGAGGCTCTTCTCTTGACTCAGATCCTGCAGTCTGCATTGTAGAAAGTGGACCCTGGATTTCTATCTTGCATTTATGAATGTGATGAATTTTTAACAACATGAAGATTGTGCATAAACCTGTGCGTTTTCATTCCTCCACAGCCTTGATTACTAATTATAAATCCATGTATTACTAAATGTGATTATCAGCTTTGCCTACCTCTGAGTTGTTCCTGCAGCCGTTTCTTTTTGAGCTGCGTCACCGTTCTTTCACATTCCCTTTTAGTAACAACAACACACCCAAGTTATTTAGAGCAATCCCATTTTCCGGAGAGACTTATGGATCTATTTTAGAGTCTATCAAACCAGATGTGTGGCATCCTATTCTGACTCTGCAAAGTTTGTGATGGAGGAAGAAGTCGTTCCCACAATGCCTCTGCTGTGGATCCCGAGCTTTTCTTAGCAGAGAGCAGGATAAATATCTGGAGACATATGTACTTGCGTTCCATAGTGTACTGTATGTGTGTTCAATTTAGGGGCATAATGTTCTGCTTTTGTTTGAATCATTAAATAAAAACACTTTTTTAAATCATTTTAAAACTAGTGTAAACAATGATTGAGGCACCAGTTTTTCTCCAATACCTGGAGCCTAACAGCAAACTGTTTATTGCATTGCATGATATTACACAGTAATGTATTGAATTGTAACACACTCACAAGACAGATGACAACAGGGCTTTCTAGTGCACATAAATTATCTATTGATTTTGAAATCGTATTAAATTAGTTTTTCAAATACTGTCATTTCAGTTTTACGTATTGTCATACTTTTAGGGGGGGTTGAAGTGGCCCGCTCAGAATGATGAGTGGGTAGCTGCGCTTTGTATATAAATGTATTTGTCACTCAAACCTTTTACCGCATTTCCTAAAAATCTCATTACTCTTTATTGAAGCGTGATGTTCTAGAATATGTTGATCTTCTCAAACCTTTCCCTTTGGTGCTATTTGGTAGTTGGTGGTTTGTTAGGAGTGGGGATGTAAGGTCGACGTGTCTGCAGATCTTTTATGTGGTTTGTTTATGTGTTTATGGTAATTGCAGTCATTTCTCAGCATTAATGTTGTGACAACTTATTGATGACAGAGTTATTGATGTTTTTCCGCCAACCTAGTCTCCTGGCAAAGGTTATTTTAGAAGAAGCATTTTGCAACCTTGAAACTTGAAAGTACTGTAGTATGCAGCTGTATTAGCCACATAAAGGTTTACATTATGTTCTACACTCTATTTATTATTTTTGCTTTCACTCCTAAAGAGTTATTTTGACGACGTCTTTTAAAAAAAAATATATATTTCGCTTTTTAGTTGATTTAGTTATAAAAACTTTACTCTGCTTCTTTATACATTTAATAAAAAGGGGAATAAAACAATCTTTAACCATGTACGTATCAGAGCTTGCTTTTTTATTTAGAGTCCACTCTGGTGGCAGGCAGAGCCACGTGGATGAAATGTGCCTGTTTACAGTACATACCTGTGAGCCTGCAGTACAGACTGTGAAGGCTTGTAGCTTTTTACAGGGAAACTTCCCCCTAATGGAAATCTACATTGAAAGACGTCTTTTTAGAGGATTAGGTTTAATCCGTGGCTGTGAAACCAGCCCAAGCTGTCTCCATTCCAGCTCGATTCCCAGACTCTTCGCTCGCTAGCAGATGCCCAGCAGAGCAGCGAGCGACGTTCATAGGAGAGTTGGGATTAAAAAGTAGATTGTGTTCCTTGGAACTGTCTCAAACATTCTGCAGCCAGCGTGGAGATTGGAGGAGTCTCTCTAATTGATGGAGTTTTTCCTCTGCGTGCCACTCGCTGACTGAAGCCAATGCCGGAGAGATAAGATGCTTCTTATTCCCTTTTTCATCACTCTTTTCCTTCTCCACGCCTATTTGACCCAATTCATCAGTGGCAGATAAAACCGAACAAATCAGAGGAGTCGCAGCTATAAATTTGTTGCCCTCTGGCTGGCGTCTGATCCGTTCTTTCCTATGACAGACTTCTTTTTCCCCTCTCTGCTGTCCTTTTGATCTGCCCATTCCCCTTCAGATTTCAAGTTCTGATAATCGATTGGTCCTAATTTGTTTCACAGGATGCATGCACAAACACTGTCTTCAGAGGGGAGAGCGGTTAAATATGAGCCTGTTTGAGCAATTATTCACTTTTAGTTGTTAAATATGACTTTGTTGAACTTTTTGATTCTCAGCATGTGTCAGCTACTGTAGCTCTTACAGTATATGGAGCAAGGGGACCTTGATGAGTTTTTTGGCCTTGAGAGAGTCTATCACTTTTTTATCAGGTGTTTTATTTGATCCATCGTAAGGAATATGATATTTAATCTATGCCAGTTAAAAATGCATAAATTGAATATTCATTGTCTAATAAACACATTCAGGCAACGCAGACTAGAGCCAAAGCCTTGAAACTCTCTGGACTGTCGAGGTCCTGAATTGTGCCTCAATAATTGCTCTGAGCATCTGAAGGTCATTGTGTCATTTTACTGTAGCAATCTGCCCCATAAAAGCAGATAATGTTTCTCCATTTTCACTCTAGCTTTTATATAGGGAAACTGAGGTGAAAGTGTTGCAAATGCTACTGTACGTACAGTATGTGGAACTGGAATGAGGGTCTGTGCAGGGGGAGCACCTACTGTAGTTAAGACTATGCCTTGGTAGTCAGGAGGTAGGATGATTCTGCAGAGAAATATGAACATCCTGTTTTCTTTTCCTCTTCGACTTTTCTAGTGTTGGTGTCAAACAAGCCACTTTCATTTGAGAGATTCTCATCAGGACTATTGTGACTCTCGTTTGAGACTCTTGCATTCGGGTGTTTTTCCTGCTCCAATGTTTCCGTGGAACCACAGCCGATAGGTCAGCATTACTGTCTGAGGTAAGACTGAGGTTCTGTTGATTCATTTTCACATAGTTTCATACCTGGAGACACGCTCCCCTCTACATAAAAGCATCAGATGGCTTCCTGCCACCAAGGTTGTGCATCTATATAATTGGATTGGATGAGTCATGTTAGCAGCTTTGTGCACCCACTTAACTGCTCTGGATTGATAAGCAGTCAAAGTTTCACAGTCTTTCTCCTGTGAAGCCTTTTTGAAGTGTCCATGCTCTACATTTGGCTGAGGGTCCTAGCAGTTAGTTATGGACCGGCACAGGTTTGGCCGTAGGATCAAGTCTTTCTGAGTTGCTCTTTTAAATTGGCAAAACATAATTTACTCGGCTCAAGTACTGTGCTTCCCATGGGCCCAGCGCCTGGGAAGTTCACAACATAGCTAAGTAGCCATAAAGGGATTTGGAGTCAAGTTTTCCTCGTCTTTAAAAGTTCAATGAGTGAGGAAGGCTGTTGGCATTCTTGAAGACCATGGTACAGCTGGGCCTAAAGTATGGTAGAAATATAATAAGATGATCATATGCTGGATTTCTCCCACTCTGACTTCCTTGAAAACTCTCTACTCCCACAGCTCAGCAGCCATCATACACTATGGATGTTAGCTGGCTGGGATTATTATTCTTTAATATACTTGTTACAAGCTGGTTTCTTATGATCTTCAACACTGGCAATCCATCTTCCAATCATGTCCATCATCCTTAGTTAGCCATTAGACTGAATGCTTTGCAGAGTAGTTCCGTAGGCAGGCAATTACATTTATTTATCATTACTGTCCAGCCCTTGGTTACCCACACTCTTACTTATGTTAATATTCTGCAGTTCTCATACCCGTAAATATATGCACAGGGCATTTTCTAGTGCTGCTAACTTTTTATATTTCAGTGCAATTACCTGTCTGTGTGTGTCTGTGTTATCCTGAGCTTATTTGTGCACCTGAATATGAAGTTTATTTAAATATGTCTGCATCTGTGAGCAGGGGAAAACACTTTCCAGAACCTTTCTGGTCATTGCTCCTCAGATCAGTTCTGCTGGTGTAAACACGTCTACAACTCCAAATGGATCGGAATATGAATTTTACTGATTTTGATGGGTTTCTGCTTTTGGTTTCCTCCCCATCCCCACTTTACAGGCTTAGTCCAAAAAGTGGACCAGCGCCTCCCAGTGGCCAACGAGTACCTTCTGCTGTCCGGTGGAGCTCGCGAGGGCGTCTTGGACCTCAACCCTGAGGATCTCGGGGACTATGCCAGAGGGGCAGACTTCGACCTTGATTTCACCCTACTGGTTCCTGCGCTGAAACTCCATGATCGCAACCAGCCAGTCACCCTGGACATGAGACACTCCCCGCCCTGTCACTCGTGGCTCAGCCTCCGCCTCTGTGACTCCAACATACTGTCCCGCTGGAGCATTTGCTGCCAGGAAGAGAATGGACGCCCCATTGAGGAGGATGAGGAGGAAGAAGTGGAAATGGGTAAGGAGAAAAAAAGTGGGAGGGTAAAATACCTGGTCCTACACAAAGGAAAAAGTTGAACATAGATGTGATGTTTGGAGAAAGAAAGATAAAGGAGATACTGGTTAAAATAAAAAAGGCTAAGAAAATACTGATGAAAAAAGAACAGAAAGAATAGACCAGCAGTAAAAATAAAGATTGACAAACTGATGCAGTAGATGGAAGGATGGATGGAAAGGACAAGGTACAGCATAAGAGTGGACAATGATCATGGTACTGGAGCAGCGCAGGGAACCGGGGATAGGAGTTGATCGAATTTTTCTCATGTTTCTCTCCGATAATTTGATGCATGATGTTATGATGCAATTTTGCTTGGCGAGCGGCAGCAGAGGCCCATTCCTTGAAACGAGAAAAGCCCTCCCCAGATAATAACCGCTGAAACATTTATGAGTGTAACTTAACAACTGAAAGATTACTCTGCGGCTCCCAGATTACACTGCGGCATCGCTTGCGAGTCTGAAACTTCTGAGACGAAAAACATGCATGACATTTATTGATATGAATCTCTTTATTTTCAGCAAATTGGAATATGTGCTTCACACATTTCCTTTTTATAGTATTCGTTGTCACTGTTTGTGTTGATAGTTGGGGGTGATTTAGTCAGGCCCAGTTGAGAGCGTGTTCTTTCATCATTGGACCCCATTTGGTCCAATTGGTCTACCTGTTATTCTTCCTCATCAATATTATCCCTATACTACTTAACCAATAAATTATTATTTTCAAACAGGAGTTGGATAGAGTAGCCTGTAAAGCAGTAGGAAATCACTGACAGCCTCAAAGCATTTAAAGATCTTGACTTAATGTTCCTACGTATGAGACCCTGATTTTGTTTCTTCTCTTTCCTCTGAATAGGTAAAGGCTCCATCCCCTCCCTGGACTCTCCTCAGTCTCTGGATGGGTGCTACTTTTCTCCCACCCTTGTGACAGACTGGTTCTGGAGTGTGGTGAGTGAGGCTGTTGAGGAGTTGAGGCGCAGCCCCCAGAGAGGCATCCCCACCCCAGACAGACTTGAGAGAAATGGACCCCTCGCTACCATCATCCTCCAGGTACACGGTGAAGCTAAAACCCCGTTGTGGACTCAATTAATATTAGGGGAAAATGTAATTCAAATGTTACTTATAGGTAAAGATAAAGGATTTTAACCATTTTAAGATGAGAAAAAAAAGAGTTAATAATGTCTTAATATTCCCTTTCTTCCTTGCAGGCAGGCTCCAGCCGGGTGTTGTATGACCTGCTGCCAGTGGTGTCGTTTCGAGGCTGGCCTGCTGTGGCCCAAGGCTGGCTGACTGCCAACCACTTTTGGGATGGTAAAATCACAGAGGAGGAGGCTATATCTGGCTTTTATCTGTTGCCCTGCTGCTCTCCGCTGGGTGGCCGACCTGACAGAGAGTGGAGGCTGGCCTTCTCCCGTAGCGAGGTCAGTGGGGGATTTATGTCTTTGCTATTTTTCTCCCCCATTATCGCACCCTGCTCTTGAACTGCATTACCGGTGTTAAATACTGTTATTACTTAAAATGTTTTTTCTCTCTTTATCAGGTCCAGTTGAAGAAATGCATCCCCTTCCCCATGGCCCAGGCTTTTCAGGCAGCCAAGGCGGTGCTGTCTCGCATCTTGGCCCGTCCTCGCACAGGGCTCAGCCTCTACCACCTGCGCACTCTTCTTTTCTGGGCCTGCGATCGCCTTCCTACTGCCTACCTGTCTTGCACTGATGCCGACACCCCTGGTCGCCTCCTGCTAGGTCTCCTAGACGACCTGGCTCACTGCATCCTAAGTAAAAACTGCCCAAATTACTTTTTGCCTCAGTGCAACATGTTGGAGCACCTGACAGACAGCCAGGCACTGCTCGTGGCCAGAAAACTAGCTCACGTGCGCTCAGATCCCAGCGAGCACCTCCGTGCCGCTCTGGATCAAGCCCAGCAGGCAGGCCAGCTGAAGAAGGAACTAACCGCAAGTACCAATGGCCACGGCTCCCCCAGACACCACCCCACCAATGGCATCATCTCGCCCTCGGACGACAAGCTGGCTCAGCGATTGCAACAGCTGGTCACGGAGAACCCCGGGAAATCCATATCCGTCTTCCTCAACCCCGATGATGTCACCAGGCCACACTTCCGCATCGATGACAAGTTCTACTGATAAAGACCTGCTGCGGAAAAGATGTGGAAAAGTGTGTGTGTGTGTGTTCAACTTACAAACACACTACTCTAATGCTCTGAGAAATGACATCAGAGGGAGCGAGAGTCAGGCAGGTGTTTGCTTTCTCTAGAAGATTGAAACTGAACTCGCACCTGTCCAACATCCTAAGGCTGAACAATGCACCAAAGCCTTGCTGCTTAACTTTAAACCAAAAACACACATGTCCTACTACTGACAAATGGCGTCCATTTGAACAGGCGTCATACAACAGGCGTGATGTCACCGAGCTGTTGCCACGGAGATGGCCCTCTCCTAACGAGCTGGCCTTAACAAGACTTTAGTCATGCGACATCCGTTGAGTGGCGCTAAACGGCGTGTTTGTGTGTCTTTGTGTGTCTGTGTGTCCACGTCCAGGGTTTCAACTTCTTTTAACAGTTCTAGAGACGGATGGGGAAAAGCTTTTTGATTGCTGCGTTTCTCCCCTTTGTATTTGAGATCAGTGGGGTATGGCTGAACCCTAGGTGTGGCTGATGTAACTGAATGTAATGTTGTGAGGAGAACTGCCGAGTCTTTGAACAAAGAGTCTCTTCTCTTTCAACTACAGTTTAGCCCTGTTTTTTTACCCTAATGCCTCAATTCACACCATCTTTTTCACTTTAATTTTTAATCTTTCTCAGGTATTTTAAGGTACTCGACTCCCTTCTAAGGTCTTTAACTACATTTCATGCCTCTTACATTTCACTGGATGATGGAATGTACCAAAGAGCAGCATCATTTTTTAGAAGGAAACATGCCCTATATAGTTCTAAACATCTCATTTGATGACTCATATGAGTCATAGTCAGAATGTTTGACTTGAGGACGCAAGGCAACCTAAGTCTTAAAACTGTAAATTTCAAAACCAAAAAAAGTAAATTTTAAAGGAATGTGTGTAATGGCTTGTGACGCATGTGTGTGGAGTTTAGCTTTGGTAAAGGGGATAGCGGGTTTTCAAGTCACCTTGGCAAATAAGAGCAGATGCTAGAGCAACATTTCCTTCGGCCTTATAAGGAGTCTTCCTTGGCTCCTTTACATCCCACTCTGCTCTGATTGGCCAGCTTGTGTTCCATTAGGAACAGAATTATCCATTGTTGGCAATGTATCTGAAAATCCTGCTGCCAGCAGGGTTGTCAGCAGGTTGTGAGAAGGGTTGTTACTGGTCTGTAGCCATTATGCATTGTTGAGTCAAAGTACCGTCTCAAGGTAAACAGTTATTTTTCATCAAATCTGAAAAACGTTTTAAGGTACATACAGAAACGGCCTTGCTTGTTACTGCATATGCTGCTAGCAAGCAAGGTTACACAGGAAAGAAATGTAAAACACACAAACACAATAAATTCATGAATGTACAAAATAAATTCATGAATGTACATCGAAAAGCTAAGGGAACTTTCAAAGACTAGTGAGTGAATATCCTGGCTGACTGCTGTGTTAGTTCCATTAGTTCAGCTACTGGCCCTGTGACTCTTCACCAACATACACTTATTGGTTAGTTTGAAAAAGCAATTACACATAGAGATATCAGTCTGAAAGTTTGATGTAATGACAAGTAAAAGATGCTCGACAAAATATTTGGGTGAGACAGGAAAGTTTGTACTGTTCCACTACCACCTACTGTACAGTGTGTTCATACTTGGGCTTTGAAATGATATTCGGGCCCGGAGGTTAATTATTAGATTCTATGATGGATTTCTTACAGAAGTAACAACATTGTCCAAAATCCTTGACATTTCTTCTGGTTTTGTTCAAATGAGTTTTCCTGGCTGAGCAGACGTGGCCTCTTCATGCTATTGTGGACCTTTTCTAAGGCATTCAGAACATTTCAGACCTTGTGTATAGAAATGTGAGGAATTGAGTAAGCAGCGCTATATTGTCAACTGAGCACAAATACAGATATAGAATTACCCGAGCTCATTTCTCCATCGTAGTCACGACCAAGTCGAGGTGTTTTTCAGTCGCACAAAGAGCCCAGTAACTTGTTATCGAACATTGTGGGAGCCTGTCCATTAATAATTGTGTGTGCGCGTGTGTGTTGTTCGATTTGCTTTAGACTGGTTCTGACTTGACTGATTCTGATAATTGTCCCCTGTCTCCTCTGCTTGGCTGGTCGTTTTTAATGAGCTTGCTCTGTGTATGCGCCCGCGCTAGCGCTCGCTGAGAGTCGAACCGCGCAGCAGGATACAGGCACTCACTCAGATGCTGCCAGCAGAATTATCCCCTCAGTGGGTTAGTCACTGGGCCCTATCGTTCCTCAGCAGATGGAAGTGTGTCCACAGGGGGATAGAGGATGGATATAGAGAGTGAGACGGGCTCTTCTTTGGTTCTTTGAAGCAATTTAAAGTGGACAGCTCCCCGTCTCTGGGCCTGTTGCCTTCTCCCTCTGACTACTTCTTATTTTGTGTCCCAGCTATGCCTCTTCTGTTCCCTCTCCTCCTTCACCCAGCTGAATGTCTCCTCAGAGTGCTGGCAGAGGGTTCTGTCATTTAGTACCAGGGCATCAGAGCAACAGAAAAGCTCCTAAAACTTGCTACTGCTCCAACCTGATGTTTACAGCGCTCAGCAGATCTGATTTCAAGCCGTACAGCTGGTGAATGGCTCCGTGGTAATGGGTGTAGCTACTTTACACCGGCAGTAACCGTCTCCCTTCCACTTAAGTTAGTTCAGAAGTTTTGAGCTTGTAAAATGATCTAAACACTAACCGCAAACTAATCTTTGGATCAGCTTGAATTGAATTTGGTTTGCGACACCTACTGTAAGTTTACTAGTGAAGTTAGTGCAATAGGGGCTAATTTGAATGAAGTCTTTTTAAGCTACCGCTTTTCATTTCCTGTGATACAGTATTTTCAAAGTCCGGCTCTACAAGTGTCATGTGCTTACTATTGAATGAACACCTTTTATAGTGTGTATGTGGGCGCGTGTGTGTAAACAAACCTGAGGGGAACCCAAGTGTGTTTTCATGGCAGACAGGTTGTGTAAGCAGGTTGTGCATTCAACTGCCAAATGACTGACTTTTGAGCACAATTTAAACAATGATTGTTATCACTCTTAATTGTTTTTAAAGAAAACACAGCTGATAGTATTTATTATTGGAAGGTTTAGCTAAATGAATGGTCATTTTCATATTTGAGCTGCTTGTGTGGGCCCTGGTTTGTACCTTTACTGGCCTCTGTGGAGATTAGACCCTGAAAACAGTCAACGACTTTTTTGAGAACACAACATTTTTTAAAAAAAAAAATATCCTCCGGTTCTGTACTTTATGATGTGTCTGTTTCTACAGTATATGCAAAGAAGCCCCCTGTGGAAAGGCCTGTTGTAATATAGAGTCACTGTGGTTGTTGGGGGCGGGGGTCAATATTCTCTCTCCAGGGACTGCATGAAAACAAACGACACAGTCAAACACAAGGTCTTCACCCTGTTCTGGTCTGTTTTCAATCACTGCTGTTGTTTCAAGCAAAAATGTTAAGATTTACGTTTCTTTTTGAAATATTAATGTAACTACTGTTAAATGACAAAATACTAACTGAATCCAATGAATGTATCCACCTTATCTCTTTAATCAGTTCTCCACACTTAACTTTATCACGAGATGTGCTCTGGACTGTACACGACTGCTGAGATAAACGTCTGTATTGAATCACTCCACTGTTCGAGAAATTGAATTTTATATCTCCTTTATTACTTGAGTTGTTCTTTTCAGATAAGTGCAAGTTATTTTCTCAGTATGAGCTGATTTGCCGTATTTATTTCTCTTATTTTCTGGGGTTTGTATTGATTAATGTTGACGCTTTAGCATGATATAAATGACTACATTTCAAAACACTATGTGGAAATACTACCATAAAATGTTTGGGGTTGAACATAATAAATAAAATAATTTTGAAAAGCTTTTTTTCACTGTAAGTGATGGTTACTTGCAGGATTTAATAGAAGTTGCAACACGTAACTCAGCCAAGAGAGGGCGCTGCAGGACAAGTTTCACACCAGTCTGCAGCGCTGTGTCGCTGTGTGCAGTGTATGATGTTGTGCACAGAAACGCAAGCTGATAATGAGCTGCTGAACCTGAAGTAAAGTAAAGCTACTTACTTTTAAAAACTTTACGTTTTATTAATGATTGCAGATTGCACTTTTCCAGATGTTTAATGACCCCAGTACATTCATTCTGCAGACGTGTTGTGTTAAATAGTGATTCTAGCCCCAACCCCACTCGGTCTGATGTGAACGGTCTGCCTCTGAGCTCTCGTGTGTGTGTGAACTTTCATGATTTTTTACTTGGATATTTCAGGATCATGGCATTTGGGCACTGATGAACTCCTGATTTAAATACTGCTTCGATCGCCTTCGCATAATGAGCAAACACCATGGCTGTTACACAGCCGTCCGGGATCACTCGCAGCAAATGGGAAGGTAGTTGCAGACTGCTTGTGTCCCCAGGTGATCCCTCTCAGTAGACATCACTCAGCACAGTAGTTGTGTGAACACACCATCATATCATTTTCCATTAAAGCCCCAAACCTAATGCAGACGCTGACAACAGCACTCTGGTTATGTTTATTAGGAAGATTATGATGGGTGGTTGTGACGTTTACGGATGTGAAGGTGCACATCACTGTGAATACTGCGTATGCAATGCAATCACAGCACTGCCCCTTACTCTTAAAATGACTAGGTCTGAGTAAGACGTTCATTTTCGTTGTTTCACACACACTATTTCAGACGGACCCAGACACACGCGTCATTTTAAATTCCACTTTAAAATATAATAGGAGCATCATCATCATTTCACTTACTACTTGAGTGAACTGGATGAATTCTGTCTGGACCCAACTAGATCACCATCATGAGGTGTATTACTGATCCTCTGTAGAGTTGAAGCTGACACCAGCCAGACTCCACTGCTAATCATTTTATCATGCTGATAATAGAAGTGAAATAATTAGCATCACTTTACGTTAGCATGTTCACCTCCTCCCTGCTGTGTGACGTCCCAGCGCTTTAGGTACAGAAATTCTATAATCACTGAGCTAAGGATCTTCAGAACTCATCAGTCCTCCTTTACATCCTCTTACAGTCCATCCCATTATTGCATCCGAATGACCTGAGAAGACTTGGTGTGTGTGCGTGTGTGCGTGTTGATCTGATGGATTCCTGTCCTCTGCTCATACGTCTCTCTTATCTCAACCAACTGACCTAATCTGTCCTGTACAGTGACAGCGGTGCCTCGGGCCTCAGGGGGCCTGTTTGTGCGCACGTGTGGTTCTAGAGGCGTGTGTGTTGGTGTTGGTCGAGCTCTATAGCACTGAACGCCTGCTACTGAGGACATGCGCACGTACAGTCAGTGCCAGTGGGCCGTCATGACACTGCAGCCCCATCCTGAGTAAATGAAGAGGTGTGTGTGTGTGTGTGTGTGTGTGATCACAGCCAGTGAGGAGCCGTGTACTTAACTTACTGTACTGGACCTCCGTGGGTTTTGTGCTGGTCGCACATCTTTTACTCCAGTGCTGTGAAGCTTCAGCTGGTCCTTTCTGGCTGAACTGCAGAAGTCCTCATTACGGCCTTTGTCACAGCTGGCTGTAAATCGCACATCGTTAACCTGATAGAGCTCGGGTCTGACTGGAGCTGCAGTGGCTTCTAGGGTTGCGCCTGCAGGAGCTGTTCTAAACTCCTAATACAGTTATCAGGATGCTTCGCTAAATGAGCCGACTAATATCTGTCATCTTGAAATAAATACTGTACATCTATAATGAAATATTAAAGCCAGTTGTTTGGGGGGGGTCAGTGGACCAGTCCACCGCCTGTCTGGACGCTTCCCGTCTCCCACCAAAGAGCGCGTCGCCGAGGGAGCAGCTCATTCAGAACATCAGCAACATCTGGACAGAATGAGCCGAGAAGCAGCGCGGCCGCGGCTCCCGCTAAAGGTCGGCCGCGCTCTGAAGGGGTCGCACGCGCGGGGCTCCAGCCAGAGTTGTGACACGCCGGCGCTGCGGCTGATTTAATGCTGTTAAACACCAGCGGGTCCCATTTTCACCAGTCGCCCGTGTCGAGCTGCAACTAATCTCCTGTGCTGTGCGAGGTGTGGAACCCTCGTTCGAATAAAGGCCCACGCGTTTGGCTGGGAGCGGGGGCGGAGGCGCCAGCGTGGTTTTTGCACCCATTGATTTCTGACACTGTAGTCGATGCCGTTGACTTTGTGGCTCGGCCAGAAAATGTGAAACCTCCAGCCTTGAGGTTTCTCGTCTTCGTCTCATGAGAGGAGGGAGAAAAAGGAAGCGGAGCGTCTCTGGCTGAGAGAGTTTCCCCCCCGCTGTTCTGGACATAAGCACTTTTTCTGTGGGGGCTGTCATTACTTTGGGCCTGTCATCAAGTTTGCTCAGACCGGGGGGTTTTGCTGCATGTGGGAGTTTTTGGAAGGAGGTTTTTTTTTTTTGTAGAATTAATCTCTGTCACGTCTTTGTTCCTTGCAAACATCTGCCTCTGTTTTCATTTACACTCTCTGACTCTACGTGGAAGGCGTGTCGCCAGCATCACCTGCACAGAGATATCGCATACTGCAAAATGACTGTTTTGATTGAAGACTTGTGTATTTTATGTATTAATGTGTGCATGTTTACTGCGCTGCTGCTCCTATGGGTCCTGAAACAACCGCAACAGCAACACTGTGCGGCCAACGTCTCCAGGCTTTGATTGAAATTTCAAATTGTTACTTCAGGCACAATTCAATAGCACCAACCCGATATGAAAGCGTTCACTGACTACTGGAACCCTTCGGCCAAACTTGGTGTTGGTGGTGCAGTATAACATGCACAGATTTATTTATTATTTCTCCCGGATGCCTTTGAAATGACCGACCCTCCTCTTGAGAAGCTCATGCAAATAATGGACTTTGGACAGTGGTCTCACCTCATTGTCACCTGGACTCCCCCGTCCCTCCTATCGCCCCCCTCCCCCTCTCCTCCCTCCATTCCCCTCCATCCCTCATTAGTCCTTCGTCAGTGCTGAATTATCCTGCTGTTTTATTATTCTCCAGCGGCAGCCGGTGCTGACGCAGCGCTGAGGAGTTGCCTCGTGTCATCTGCTTCTTTTTTTTTCGCCCCCTTCACTTCCGCAGCATGAGAAAAAAGGAAACGAGGAAGTGTGTGTGTGTGTGTGTGTGTGTGTGTGTGTGTGTGAGTCAAGCCACCGTAGCAGAAGGGCCTCGGAGAAAGCGCAACAGCGGGCAAACAAAGGCGCGTGTGACGGAGAGGAGAAGGGGACATATTAAACTTCTAACAAGAGGAAGATTAGACGGAGGGGACAGATGGATGAAGGAGCCCACACTACAAAGACTGACATATTACGGATCCCCCAGAGATTATTAGCCCCTGCTCTGGCACATATTTGCAATCTAAAATAGCTCATTCTGCCTCCTCTCGCTAATCTCTCACTCTCGCTCGCGTCTCCAACTTTTTCACCATCTACTCCCAACGTGCAGTTCAAAGACCCCGCCGCTCCTCCCTCCCTGTTCCCACATTAATTAAATCTGTGTGTAATTACCGTCGTCGAGAAGGGAATCTGAGGCGAGCAAGGGAAATTGGTCACGGCCTCCGTATCTTGGAGACGAAATTACTTGAGCAAAGTTTAAATAAAGATGTTCGGCTGAAGCGTTTAAGGAAAATCTCCGAGTCAGAAATGTCAGATTCTACGGGGCCTGTGCTTCATCTAACACCTGGGCCCAATGCGGCGCCGTCGCCCCACGGGGATCAATGCGATGATCTGTTTCTGGAGCAGATCGAGGCTGTTTGTCCCCATTTTGTGGCCAAACACAAAACGTTTCCCCTGAGCAACCTTTACACTTTATTTATGGAAACTTGAATCATTCATCTTTTTAAGGCCCAATTTCAGGCTTATTATATTGGAGACATATTAGGAATCGTTGAAAAGCGAGTGTAAAAACCCTATAAGGTCAAACTTAACTTCGGGTGTTTCATTCATTACAAACATTTTGTATCTCTCAAACCACCACAGCTTCATACTGAACTAATAACCTTTGAGCTGTCAGTCATCCACTTTGGCTCCAGGCTGATCGGCCGCCATCATCTTTCCTTCATTCTATTATTATCCCTCCTGCTCTGCCTGTCCTTTGAATCTCCTACATGGACCTCTCAGGCCAGCGGAGGAGATATGAATAATTCTGCAACAGAACTGTACGCATTATTGCAGTTATTTTAATAAGGTCCAAGGAAGTGTGTGTGTGTGTGTGTGTGTGTGTGTGTGTGTGTGTGTGTGTGTGTGTGTGTGAGTGTGTGTGTGGAGGTAATTGTAGATTCTGCTCTCCTGCATCCTTCGTTTCCTCCTACATCATTGCTCCTCTCCATGCAGGTGCTGACATGAATTGAAATGTACCAGGCCACATTAAAAGACACAGACACACGTAACAAATGTGCCCGTGTTGCATTGCTGCACATTTAAATTGAATGTAGATAGAGACGGACATGCACACACAAATCAATTATACATCTGCTGAGAAACATGCATACCTTCAGGTGCACGAGCACACTTAAATGCAAAGTGGGACACAAAATTCACACAAGCACACGGAATGTGAATTCAATATGGCACATGGTGTGGTTAAATGCATTTCTAATGTGAGACCCCCCACCCACACTTTCAGGCAATATGTGTGTGTGAGAATGATCAAGTGATGCAGGAGTCGGTCTGTGTGTGTGTGTGTGTGTGTGTGTGTGTGTGTGTCTGTGTCTGTGTCTATGTGTGTGTGTGTGTGTGTGTGTGTGTGTTGGCACAGCTTTTATTGACATTGAGATAAGGGAGGCACAATGGAGGCAGGAGTGGATAGAGCAGAGTGTGTGTGTGTGTGTGTGTGTGTGTGTGTGTGTGTGTGTGTGTGTGTGTGTGTGTGTGTGTGTGTGTGTGTGTGTGTGACCAGATTGCTTGACTCTGCACATACACATATATGCATATATTTACATGCTGTTCTATTACAAATGCCGCCTGCACAGATTCGTCGTGGGCTAAGCATCATTTAAAAGCTGACTATTACATGTTAGGCAGGAGTGAAAACCTGAAAAAAAGTGATGTGAACAGAGGTAGATTCCTCCAGGGTGAGATAATGGAAACAAATGACCGGAGGGAGAAAGAAGAAAAATGTGGAGGTGTGAAATGAGGAAACGCTCTGAATCGTGTATTAGGTTTTATGAAAGTAAGCTGGTGTAAATGTAGAGGAAGTTAAAGCAGCACGGTCATACAGCATGCGTGTAATCCATCATGTTAGAAACAAAACAATACGCACGCACGCACGCACACACACACACACACACACACACACACACACACTCACAGTGTGTCAGTTCTGAACATGTTTGTATCAACATCCCCGAAGGTTAAAGTTCAATAAATAAAAACCAGTTGGCTTCAAATATTCATAAATGCATCTCAGTGTTGTTATTCCCAGTTCCACTTGAGCCCAAATGACCTGCGCGGTTCGTGCTGCTCAGGGACACGACATGAAGTCTGTGGGCATGTGCAGAGTAACATGTGCTGCTCTGTCACAAACGCTCCCTGCTCCTGTCCGTCACCACCTGCATGGGGCTCGTGGGCCGTACTGTACGTGCAGACGGGGGTGGGGGGTGGAGGGGCGGGGGGGGGGGGGGGGCGGGGGGGGTGCAAAGCTGGAGGGGAACCGAGAGAGCGATTCACGTCCTCACGCCGTGGGATGAGTCATCTCACACTGCGCCGTGCATGGAGTCGAACGGGGAGGGACGCCTGCAGAGACGGGCTGTAGCGTCACTCACACACACACACAACTGTCAATGAAAGTGGGAGGAGACTAGAGTGACAGTCACGGACAGGAGGCGGAGTCAGTGTAACAGCATTTACTCCCTGTGGGAGT
Organism: Betta splendens; assembly: GCF_900634795.4. Taxonomy (NCBI): domain Eukaryota; kingdom Metazoa; phylum Chordata; class Actinopteri; order Anabantiformes; family Osphronemidae; genus Betta; species Betta splendens. Next base: position 13,305,938 of record NC_040882.2, on the reverse strand, counting down.
TTGAGTGACAGGTGCTGCACTTACACACAGTAAGTCAGTATGTGACAGAATGTCAGGACATCACAGGCTAATTTAGTCAAAGTTTAATAGTAGCAGTTGAGAATGTATGTATGTATCTCAATAACGTGAGATGAGAGAAGGAAGAAACTAAGCCAAGCTTTCTACACCTACAGTCCAATAAGGCCGTGGAGCAGGACTGGTGGACAGTGCTGTGTCTGAGCTTCAGGGGCTTGTTTTTTTCTTTCAGTTTTGCTCCTGGAATGTTTTTTTTAACTTGGGTTCAGCCATCGGCAGTTGTCACAGAAGACAGGAGCACAGGTTAAGTGGCAGGAGCTGCTCAGGGACACTGCTGCCGTCATGTTTGGCTGTGTCTATATGAAAATGCCTTTTGAAGCATTTTCATGACATGCAAAACCACAGTAGAGAACACATCAACGGATGGAATCTGATTCTATTGCGGTTGGTTCAACAACTCAAAGCTAGAAATTTGATTTTTATAAAGTCAATTTTAAAATGGCTGCAGTGGGGACTGCGTTTCCTCTAAGACCTGCTCACTCAGTGTTTCCTCTTAAAAAAGGTCAGATTCTTCGCTGCAAGGTTGAAACGCTAGGATTTTGGGTGGTTTTCATTGCCACACACAGAGAGTTCGTTTGGGTCCTGTTGGTGTTCGAATGGAGGTCTCTCATTTTGTGAGCATCCTGAGAATCCATCTATCTATCAATTACCTGATAGATTGATACAGTGAGAGCACCTGTGTGATCTGAGTCTGAGTTGACCGTGTGGCTTCTTTAATCAGACGGTGCTGTCCTGTCCCACACACACACACACACACACACACACACACACACACACACACACACACACACACACAGCCTCCCTAATATAGAGCCATTCGCCTGTGAGTTTGATCCTGAGGAAAGTCGGCACCGCTGATGAAGATTTAGGAGCGCAGGCTCAGGTGTTTGTGTGTGCGTCTCCCGCTGCAGACTGTTAACCAGCGTCGCTGTGTGTGTCTTCTTTATCTCCCCCCACCGGTGTAATGGATGTTCACATAGGCAAAGCCAGATATCACAGCCACAACTTATGAAGTTATCTAACGTCACACAAACCCTTAAGCGCTAACTGACCTTGGGGACGCTGCAGCTTCGTGCCTGCTCAGGATGTGTGTTAGCGGAGGATTATCATGATGTGCTCCCGTGTGTGTTACTGTCACTCATTTACTCTGTGTGTGTGTGCGTGCTTTCTAAAGCAGAAATATTGCCTCAGATTTCCATCTGGGGGAATCCTCTGCTGCGATTGGCCGGCTCCAGGCTCGTAAAAAGAGGAAGTGTGTGTTGCGGTGTGGTTATCAGGCCGTTACCTCCACCTGGCGACAAGACACGTCCACCGAGCGCTGGAGGACGAATGTAACGCCCCCGTGTGCTCTCCACGCAGCAGAAGGTCACGGGAGGCGCCTCAATGTCGCTCCAGGTGGACCGTCAGCCACGGCGGCGCTGCTCAGCCACTCACCTCTGCAAAGGGCAGATCCGCGGTCCCCAAAGCCCAGAGGCCTCTGACGGAGCATCAATCACTGCAGACCTTGGACAAACACGTCTGCTTTAACGCTGTGGGGCTCTAACGCCACGGCCACGGTGTTCACGGGTAAAGAAGGGCGTCGTCGTGCACGCGTTCGACGTACTGCAGCGCAAAGTCACCGTGTTTCCAGTTTCACACTCCAACGTTTACCTCCATTTAACCACAGGCAACGTTTTATCTGGAAATGCTTTATTTGTGGTGGTTTGATCCGCGGTTGCCACAGCAACCCCCAATGCAAGGGTCGGTTCTGTTGAGTAGAGACAGATGACCCGCTTGGTTCTATTGATACATGGGTCTCGTTGACACTGGAGATCAAGGTTGTTTTTGGATGTCCTCATCAGTCACTGCAACTTCTGCGATCCATTCTGAGCCTTTGTAACAAATTAGGAGCACAAGGACAAGAGGAGGGACGGTCCCAAGGCACGAGCCCAACATACATCCTCCACGCCGTGAGGTCTATGCAGTCAACAGCTGGAGCTGGGAGATAACTGGGCTCAGTTCAAAGTTTAAATGTCTTTAATAACCTGGATGGCAATATCTGTGCACCAGGGTCGATTAACCAGATACAGCATTATTTGGAGTCGCTCATGCATCAAATTATTGTCAGTGCAAAAATACAAGACGAGATGAAAAAAGGCAACAACATCTGACAGCTTAAAGTCATTGGGATCTAAAATTCTTCCCAGAGGTTTGAAATTCTGACTTTTCTGAAATAATATCAGCCAACAGTCTAAATGTGGTTTCCGTTCACATGCAGCCTATTAGAAATACCTGGGAGCTTTTTTATTTACAGTATAAATTATATAGAACACATACAATATATGATTTTCAGGTTGTCTTTACATTCTGTGACAGAATGATGACGCTGGTGTGAAATTCTCGTGGTGAAACACTCTTCATATTTAACAAGCAGTGCTTTAAAGGAGGCGATGAACAATAAAAGTTTCTTTAAACGTGCACAAACGTGACCTGAAGAATTCTGATGGGGAATAAATCTCGAGTGGTTTACAGTGACAGCGGCACCTTTGTTTGGACGCGGGGCTGCAAACTTTACACAGTAATGAGAAGGAGCAAAGCAAACATAGATGATGAGGGTTCTGGCCTAGATTGTGTGTCTTTGTGCCTCGCAGCACTGTATCAGCAGCACGGTTACTTATGCATGCAGAGCCTGGTCAGGACTACACAGATGAATTTGGCTCAGCTTAGCGGAAGCAAAAGCCATCTGCTAGTGATAACAGTAATTTAGGTTTTATTTTTTTTTTCCTCTCCTGAAATATTAAAATCCTCCATTGTACTGTAAAACACACACACACACACACACACACACACACAAACATTGCCTTATGAATCCATAGCTAGTGGCGACGGAGCGTTTAGCACAAGCCAGATGTATTAAAAATATGACAAATATTAAAGATGAATGCCTCTACTGTTCAAGGTTTACTCACACATGAGAATGGAAATGAAATGCTCACTGATGAGTACAGTATTTTAACAATCTGCCTTCTAGTCCGTCCACCTCTTTATATCTATTAACTACTGTACTACCTAGTTTTGTTTTCATGTTTAACGTGAACAGGGATGATCACATTACTGACTTGGACGACACTGTGGGGCCTTTTTACAAGTACCATAAAGACGCGTATCCACAGAAAGCTGTCCTGCTCAGGTTTCTCCAGCAGGGCCTTCGGAGCAGCACGTCTGGTGACTGGATGGAGCTCCGGGTGCTTCGATGAAATGGCTAAATGTCAGCAGCTCGCTGCGTGCGTAATGACTCTAGCATCTGTACCAAACCCAGCTACCGCTACACTCACACCTCACTCACTGAAACCTCTGACTCGTCAAGCTGCACTGCACCAGTAATGATTTAGGTAAAGGATTAAAAACCCATGCAAGCACTTATTTACTTCTGTAATGGGTTTTAAATGCCAAACGGATTCAACCATGACTCAAATTCACAACAAACATGAATGAAATGTCGAAATGTGCAACAGGTAACGGCTTTTTACTGAGTTTGTGGATGAAGGTCTGCTGTTGCTGCTCTGATGATTCGAACCTTTACTATAGTGACTGGTGCCTGACCGTCGCCCTGCATTGGTTGGATTCCGTCCTTCAGATATGAGGCGGCGGATCCCAACTTGCGACGGCCACACACACACCCACACAGACATCGGCTCCGCTCATGTAAAACAGATGTTGCTCATTCCTCAGCGCTCACTCCAGCTGCTGCTCGCCACCCCAAGAACACAGAATGGATAAGCTCTGCAGGACATTTATCATTAAGCAATCGCGGGCGGATCCGGGCGAGAGTCATTACGCTGAAAATGGAAAATAATCTGTTTGATATGACTCCCCCTCCCTCCCCCTCCCTCCCCCGCATCCTCTTTTCTTTTGCTCTTCCTCTCGCCTACTTCATCGTCTCTACTTCGCTTTTCTCTCCTCCTCCTCCCAGAGAGTGACCAGATGCTGGCAATTTTAAGACTGTTGACTTATTTACATTTCTGCAATCATGGGATTGTATAAATATTTATAACAGTGTTCTCTCGCTGTGGGGCTTCTGCCTGTACAGCCTGCTTATTTGTGTGTGTCGTCACACTTGGATTGTGTGTGTTCATCATTTTTACAGTATATTTCAAGTGTGTGTGTGTGTGTGTGTGTGTGTGTGTTTTTTAGCCACGTGACTGTAGCTGTTGGACAGAGTATGTTTTGGGCCGGGGGTTCTGTGGTGCCGGCCTGCCCCGTGTCGGTTCTACAAAAGAACGGGGAAAGACCAGATGAAAAAAAAAAGCCAATACATTTTATATGAGAGCTAAAACCTCAAGGCACACACATTTTATCTTTTCTCTCTCCCTCAACGCTGTTTATAAATGGATTACGTCTGGAGAGCTGAGGGATGTTCACAGAATGAAATAATTATTGCGCGCTGAAATCACAGTAGCGTGTTTTGACAGGACGGTTTGAGCCTCTAACAGTGCACCTGTCAAATATTTAAATTCGCGCTCCCATTAAAGGCTCATGCGGCGTTGAATCATAGGAACACGATGGGTGTCAACCACAGCAGATAAAGATTTGAATGCTTTTAAAAGTAGGACTAAAATAAGCTATTAAAAATAAGCTGTTGTTTCAGAAACTTTGTTGAAAAAACAGCACAGATGGTGCTTTAAAAACAAGGAGGAGACCAGAAATGTAGGTTATGAACAGTAGGCGAGGGCGCTGCTCATCAGGACTAATTATATCACTTCAAACTATAGCTAATTCAACAAACGTCACCATTGAACCAAACTTAATTTGGCCTCAGTACTTTCGAACATAATGATTGTTCATCGCTGCTAATGATGTTTTTAAGTTTATGGCAGGAATAGTCCTATTCTGAATGAGGAGGGACACATATGCTGATGAAGAAGAGAGATTCTGTCCAGAATGACATCAGTTTGCTGTTGATGACAATGATCTTCAAATACAGGTTTCACCACATACTGTATATGCATATATTTAGGGTTTTATGCTTTAAATTGTTGATGCTTAGCCCCTAATATCCAAAAATACCCTGCCCCAGTTGGGCTGATTTTGTACTGAAATATTGTATTTCTGTCTTAGAGTATGAGGCAAAACCAGAAAACATGATTGTATTAATGATGAGCTGGAGATTAATTAGAGTTTGACATTATGTACATGGCTATGTGAACTTTGTGCTCTATTGTGATGGACAGATTGTTACTAACCTGATTGTCTGTATTTTTATTGATTAGCTGTGAAGCAGAGCTACAGCCACTGGATTACCTTAGCATCATATTTCTGTCATTTCTGTCATCAGTTGACTTTCAAAACACTGTAATTGGTGTGATTTAATGCAGCTGCTGAAGCTTTTCACCATCCTGCTGTTAAACAAACTCTTGTGACGTGCAGTCATGGTAGACCGGGGAGGCGGGGCCTCACCTTCCTCTGATGATACCACAAGGTGACTAAAAAAACGTAAAATAAAAATTAATTTCTGTCCATTGATCTCTGTTATACATGTTATAAAATATATTTTTTCCTAAAATTTTATTTTCCTTAGTAAAAATGGTTAAATCTGTGCATTTCCTGATCTAACATGTCGAGAAACCGGAAGTGAGGCGCCAGCGAGGGGAGCCTCAGCCCGAAGCTGAAACTGTCAGTAACAATTCCTTTCTGTTTCACATTTTGTCTACAGTATAATGTTTGCAGCCTTCAAGTGGATTTATTTCACAATAATACAAACAACAATACAAACTGCCTAATGTGTTTATCGATGTTTAGTGACCTAATTACTTTTCTGATCACGCTAAAACCGACAGAGAAAACTGATGAGGGGAGGCTGGACAGGTCTGTGCCTCATCCAGAAGGGGGCGCTGCATCATCCTTTAACGCAGGGAATCCCCACAAATGAGCTTTACTTTTCTAAAAAGACTTACTGAATGACACTAAGTAAAACAATTCAAGTTATTGAAAGGCAAATTTGAACCTTAAGTGAAATATTCTGTGTTATCCTAATGAGGGCAAAAAACTTCACAGAGGGTTAAAGTTTAACATTTACACCTCACTATACTTTAGAATGAGAATGAATAGTGAAAAATACGTGGAGGCTGCAGGTCAGGTCTCTTACTGCTATAAAAATATGTTCCTTTACAGTAGGTAGGTAGGAACGATGATAAAATGAATAAAATGTGGCCAGTATTAATGCATTCTGGCAATTAAATTGTGAAAAATACACACTTTTAAGATATTATAATTGTAAATCTGACTACACGTGTAATATTTATTTTAAGGGACACACATGCTTACACAAACTCAGTGTTTCCAATATACGGTACAGTATGACACCAAAACTGAAGAATCCTATGATTTTTCCGTGAGGCACTGTAAACCAATGTTTTATCCTCTGAAGAGCCTCTCTCACCCACTTGCAGCTTTGAATCCGGAATTCATCATCATTATTTATTATTTATCAAATTATCGTTGACATTTAAAAGTTAAGATTGTCATCAGGCAGACAACAATTTTTAAGACTTCCTGTTTCTTTTATGTTCATGTGTTCGCTTAACTCTTTGTTATTACTTGTGTCCTAACCTGCTCTTAATTACGCCTTCTTCACCAACGTTTACTGGACACGTGCTGTATGTGGATCAGTGGACCCACCTGTGGACACGTCTGTAGGTGCCGCACGGCTCGGTTTTGGTTCAGATTGCTGTCTTGCTTCCAGTCATTATATACCGCTGCTTCCTTTAGTTTGCGTTTTTTATTAACAGTACACTGTTTGATGTAATGGCCTGTAGTTTGTCTCTGTGACTCTCTGTCTTATCCAAGTGTGAGGTTTCCCAAACCTAACGAGGTCTTTCATCCGCGTCTATTGATCGTGTACAAAGTTTTATGTTCCTTAACGCTTGTTAGTTTTTCTGACTCGCGCTGAGTGGGTGTATAATATGTATATGTAATGAAATAATTGTCATTTAGAGGCGACGTTAATTTCCGTTTTATCATGAGTTAGTTAGTAGTCTGAACCACTCCTTCTAACTGTATTTACTTTAAGTTTAAGTCTTTATCAACTCTATTGTTTTAGTTGTATGTTAAAGCTGTATTTGTTTCATACTTAACTCTAAGTTCAATCTAGTTTCTTTCAACCAGAGCCTGAGATTTCATTATTTTTTTCTTGACTGCTTGTTTATCATTTATGTTCTAGCGGCCAAAAAGTTTAAAGAAATTATGGAAGCACAATGTTTCAATTCCATAGGCCTTGAATTACACAGGCTCATACAGCCAGTGTGCTGCTAGTTGCTTCAGAGTGACAAATATAAATTGATTAACCGTATGTGAGAGGGAGAAGAAGAATGAGAGAAGATTCACACCATGAGCTGCCATAACTGTTGGGATTAGAGCATAAAGATGAACTGAGCAGCGGAGCGACGTCCCCTTAGTCATAAAGAGGCTAATTTACCCAGAGGACCAATGAGAAACATATCGGCCTTGTCAAGGTGGTGAAGGAGTGCGATTACACACAGGCAAAACCAGAGAAGAAGACAAAGGACAGGACTCAGGATTATGGACGTATGTTGCTCTCATTCAGTGTGCACTGTATCATCCAGTCACCTGGGACCGGCAGTGCTCGGATGCGCTGATGGTTCATGTGGAGGCCACTCGGCGGCTCCATCTCCACCTCCTCCGGCCCTCGCCTCCCGCTCCCGTCCTCTTCTCCCCTCCCTGGATCACGGCAGCCTAATCTCGCTCTGTTTCGCCGTGATATCACACAACAGCTCTGTAGCTGCGGCGGCGCCAGCCCGCTGGACCCGTCTGCCCGAGCCAACGCTGGCTCGCGACCCGGCGGCACCACTGCTCGGTGATGTGGTTATGTGAGTCATCCAACACTTGACTTAAACGGGTAAAGCTCACATAAACGTGTGCAATGGTTTTGTCGGCAGCCTGGTGCCGACCCCAGTTCACCCAGTACAGACGTCCTAATGGACAGGCTGGATGCCGCCTCTCTGCCTCCTTCCACTGTGGCTCTCTAAGTACTTAAGTCTGCTTGTCTTCTCTCCTCCTCTGAGTGAGGCTAATGCTCTGTCCCTCGTCATCTTCCCCTGCTCCTCTTCCTTGTTTGTTTCCGTTTGCTCCTTTCATTTCCTCTCATGTCTTCTCCTCCTCATCAGCATATTTCTGTCTCTGGACACGATGTCAGCGTTGCCTCTCTTGTTGTTTCAAATTCCTTTCATTTCATGTCTGGCTGTTGCGCCGCGTCCCTGTCGCCCCGATGGAACTTCTCCGGACCCTGTTTCTAACGGCTTATGAGACCCGACCTCTTGTCTTTGAGCGTTTGTGCCGGCAGACGATAATGTACGTGGCGCTGTAAACAAAAGCGACTGGTTCCCAGATGGAGCGGCTGCTGTTCAGCTCAGCGCTGTGGAAGGAAGGCACGCGGTCGCAGCGAATGAGAGGCAGCAGCCGCTTCTCGTCCCACATTTAGTTTCATAAACGTGAGTGTCGCTGTCATTAAGCTGTCAGTCAGTGTCTCTTTCCTCAGCATCTCTTCACTTCTTGCGTGTTGCTACTGTACGTTCTTTGCTGTTCCGTGTTACACGTATGACTGAGGACGTTCCATGACAGTCATCAGACCCCATGGTGCAAACACGACATGTTTATCCAGCTACACCATTAAATGCTACTAGTCTTACTGTACCTCCATGATAACTGTGTGTTTTCAAGGCTGCATCGCTGTCGTTCACAGTATAATTGTGTTGCGCTCAGATCTGGGGCTGTAAACTCATTTTGAAGGATTTCTCCCAAACAAGACATGATCATTGTACGTAACTAGGCTTTTATTGCTGTAACAGGCCAGTAAAGTGTGTGGCTCTGTGAGAAAGCCATTGAGCTGTCAGCAGAAGAGGAAATGGAGGTTTAACCACTTTTTGTTGTGCGACTTGTGAGACTATAACAGCCTTTGGCAATATGAGATTGTACAGTACAAATCAGTTCATGTGATGTATCTGGGTTGATTTAGTCTCACTGCCTGCTTTGGTCTGTGTTTTTTTTTTATACCTAAAATACTGGAAAAGATTGATTCCATAGAAGTTTCTGTGGCTGTTCCCATTGAATCTGGGCCCTTGTGTCATTCTGTGTTCAGGGCTGTTGTCTCTCGTCCAGTGGTGTTTGCTGGTTTTCAACCATCGTGGTTGATCCGGACTCGCCAGAGGCAGGAAACACAACTGACCGCGAGTCATTACACCTTCATCCGTCAGCAAACACACTCCAGACGTGCTTCAGGGTCTGGCTTTGCTGATAGGAGTGATGACGAATTGGTTTATCATTTCTGACAAGAAAATAACTAACGCGTCACCCAATGCTCACGCTTAATGAACGTCCTCCACACCGATGACTTGAGACAAAAGGAGTGTGTGTGTTTGACTGTGAGTGTGTAATTTGTAAATACTTCTGCACCGTGACCATTATCATGTCTGAAGCATTCCACAGTGTTTCTAACACCGCGCTGATGACTCACGCCTTCTTAAACAGACGTGCCTTCAGCACATACACAACAAATATTGCAAACATATGTGCTGCCTGGCTGTGAAAACTGACTTCAACTCGCGAGATGATAAATCATGCCAAACGCATGATTTATAATAATCGACCATGATGTCATCCTGGTAAGAATGTGTTACTGTCTCATTCCGGACTCACTTGCTGTCAGCGAGAGTTTCATTGGCAGCACCCACTAAGACAACAACGCGATCACCTCCATTATGTGTCGATTAAGGCAAACGCTCCATAACAATCCTAGCTGGAAGCTATTTGTCTCAGGCTGTTTGCGCCAGTCAGCGCCCGTTAACTAAGGGGACGGACACATTACTGCATTATCCGAGGCAGCGCCGTGCTGCACATGAGCCCAACGCAGTCAAAGGAACACGTGAGCGCGCGCGAGCTGTCACAAGGCTCCGCTGTGGACTCTTTCTTCGTTGGCTGTATGTATTTATGACAAGTCCCAGCAGAACCTAGTCTGACAAATGAAGTCATAATGTATTGGCGCCCTCAGCGTCCTCGGTGCAATTGCAGACGTCGAGATGACAAATCCTGAGCTACGGTAAATCACACTACACAGATTTGTCTGCAGCTTGTTCTACTTTTTGCCTGCATTTAAAGCGGTCTAATGTTTTACATTATGAATCATCAAATTCCTTCCATTGCTTTTCTTATAAATAAGGCTTTGTCTCTACATTTATCAAGTATATAAGTTGTATATTCATCCGCCAGTTTTAGAGCAATATACTGTAATCCAGTGGGATTTTGTCGAAGGTGAAATGTCTTCAACATGATCTGTCATTAACACACTAACATAGAGTAAAGACAGGTGGAGAAAAAAGCCTTAATCAGGATTATTGGAGCCAGAAATAACAAATGAGCCAACACGCCTTCACATAATGAGCCTGAGATTAGACGGAACAAGAGCAGCCACCTCTACAGCGTCACGGAGGGAAATAAAGAGGGTTAAACAAAGGCAAGACAATAAGATGAGTAACATGACGAGGAGACGACAAAGGGAAAGCGCTCGAGACGGCACAGAAGCACAATAGCGGGTGTCGTTACACAGATAACGTCGCGCAGGACGCATTTTAAGAAATTAAAAACAAACCGGAGGAAACGCTAATGATGAACATCGGAGGCTAAAACCCATCATGTCATGACTCTAAAGCCTGTTTAACATCAGCGCCTCGCAGGTAATTAGCACAACTATTGTTGAGTGCTGCCATGTCATTGCTAGCGACGCTACTGCTAACATCTGCTCTGTGGTGACAGTTCTACAATGTGCTTTAGGCCTCAAAGGTAAACGCTCCTGTTGAGCATCATAAGGCGCCACCGACAGGCTCCAGAAGCAGCAGAGCGCCGCCCACTGACCATCACAGTCAACGTGGGTCTTATTATATAATCACAGAACATCTCACTCACAGGAATCTGAATCTTTTAAGTGTAATGAATGATTTATACAGGAGCATCTTTGCTTAAGTCTGAGTCTGAGTGTGAATCCCCCCTCCAGTACAATGACTGGGCCCTTTAGCAAGTAAACACAGACATCCAGTGGAAGCTTCAGCCTCATACAACAGGGTCATCAATGATGCCTTTTTAGCGTTGGTCAATTTTCAGCGCTCGTCTGCTAAACCCAGCAGAACTTTACGTAATGAAGGGGTCACAGAGGCAGGGAGACCGAACCGGGACAGAGGCTGCCGAGGCCCGATGGTAGAGTCACCCCAGCGGCGTTTCCCAATGGAAACTGACTGGATGTGAGAACAAGCTCATGTCCGGCCACCAGCACTGGCGCAGGCACAGCCAGCGCTGCACATGCAGGATGTCCGTCTCACGTTCACTTCACGTCCTCTGTCCCCGTCTTGGCCGTAGCTCTCGTCCGTCTCCATTCCCTCCTGGTTCTCGGTTACTTCTGCCAAGCGACGTCTTCATTACAACCCACCGGCCTGGTTCACGCTCCTGTTTCCAGTGTGGGATTTAAAAGGGTTGCACTGGGCCTGAGACTGTGGGGAACTTCCATATAAATAAATAAATAAATGAATGAAGGGGTGGATGCTTTAGTGGAGGAGAGCTGGAGGGTGCCCTTGGGTGCGTTTCGGGAACGATATTCATGGCGCAGCACAGGACAGGAGGGAGAGAGCTAATTACATTACTCAACAGCAAAGGAAACTGCAGCGATAGGTGACTGTGCGTGTGTGTGTGTGTGTGTGTGTGTGTGTGTGTGTGTGTGTGTGAGTGAGTGCGTGAGACGGGGAAATCCTGCAGGGTTCTCTCCTCCCATTCGATGCAAGGCCAGCAGAAAAGGAGAGGGAGAGCCCTCTAGCAGCTCACCGTCCTGATATCACCGAGCATTTGCTTTCTCAGGGGAACGTCGCCACCGTGGGGGGGTACAGATGCGCTTCATCTGCCCTCATCACAATTTTATCCAAGCATTTCATCGCAAACCTTGTTTCCTCTAAGCTGTTTTAGGCTGATTTGACGGTCTTGAACTGAGAGCTTGTCTTATGGTCACAATGGATGGGGACTGTATATTTTTGCTTAGTTTTACGCCATGTTCCACTACAGTGAGATTTCAGATCAGAATTGAGGTCACAGGTAGTTCAAGCTCTTTTGCAGGTTTCGCCTTTTTGCAGTAACTGGTTCAGGCTCCTCTCTTTATTTTATGTTGGCATTGTTTTAACCAGAATTCTTGATCAAGAAAGTTAATTAAATCTAGTGTCGGGTCATAGTTATGACACCATTTGTTTTCATCTTTAGCTAAAAGCTAAATACGACGCTGTGTAATGTTTAGCATGTTAGGAAGAACACAGAGAAACTTAAAGGAACGTACAGTATTTGTAATGTGTGCATGAAGTTTGTGACTTGTCAAGCTTTCAGCTGCCGTTAGTGATGCGGGATCCTCCACCAGAGTCCGTCCAACTCTGGGCATCCCGCGATGATGAGAAAGACAGAGGAACGGGGGAGGAGCAGACTGAGAATCACAGGCATCAGAGGGCTGTGATTGACTGAGGGGGAGGAGAGAAGGGAGTGAGAAAGACGCGCAAAGGGGGAGGGTTTAGGGAAATTGACTTTAGAGGGAGAATTAAAGAGTGTGTGTGTGTGTGCGCGCGTGCGTGCGTGTGTGCGCGCGTGCGTGTGTGTGTGCGTGCGTGTCTGTGTGTGTGTGTGCGTGTCTGTGTGTGTGCGTGTGTGTGCGTGCGTGTCTGTGTGTGTGTGCGTGTGTGTGCGTGCGTGTCTGTGTGTGTGTGCGTGCGTGTCTGTGTGTGTGTGCGTGCGCTGCCGGCGTCCGCTCAGTAATTGAACTGTGAACGGGGACGAGCAGCAGAGTCGCACCAACACACTTTCCGCTGAGCCGCTACTTGACACACACACATGCCCACACTCCGCGGCACGTGTGCGCTGACGCCGAGGCTGCTCCCGCTCAGGATACTCTCACTTCCCCCTCGTCCGTCTCTTCCTGCGTCTACCGCGCACGCACGTGGACCCGCTCCGTGCAGCGGCCGCACTCGGCGGCACCGGACCGGACCGGACCGGAGCGCTGTCACCTGTCACTGAGCGACTCTGGCGCGGGCGTCCTCCGCGAGGCACGGCTGCCTCCCCCCCTCCCCTCCCACTCCTCACTCCCTCTCTGTCGCCCTCCACTCATTCATCCCTTGTTCTCGCAGCGGCGAGGCGGCATGTGCGGCTGAAGGACACGGCGCCGCGCTCTGCTGGGGTTCAGACTGCTGCTGGGGGAGTTGGAGAGCCCGATCGGACCGACGGGACGGATAGACTCACTGCGCTCCCTCCCTCCCTCCCCTTTCTCTCAGTGTCCCCGTTCATGTCTCTATCCCCACGCTCCCTCGCTCATGAATGTCACCTCTATCCCTGGGAAACGCTGGATTCAAGCCTCTCTCCTTTTCCCTCTCAGGGGCAAAAGCGGTGGTGATGACAGCTTGGAAGACGCCGAGGAAATAACCCCCGCTCTGTTCGGCGTCGTCCGTCCGCATCCTGTCATCCTTGTCCCGTCTCGTGGAGCTCGTACCTCAGGTCGGACGCTCTCAGCTTGTTCTTCTACTTCTCTTGCGCGGAAATTGTTCGGACGGAGAAATTTCGCAAGTGAGGGATAGAAAGACACGGATGTGCAGTGTGTCCCGACCGTGTCGCTCTTGATGTTTTGGTGAGTTGAATTTTGGGCTTTTGGGCTTTTGACCCACAGAATCCAACCTGGCTTCTGATCGGCAGGATTAATCAGGAATCAGTGTGATTGTTGTTGGTTTTATAATGCAGTGAACAGTTTAGTCACTGAAGCCCTTCAGATGGGAGCGAGTCCAACTTCCCAGGACCCCGGGCAGGGATAAGGACGCAGTCGGACTGGGACATTTGGCATCACGGAACGCTGGATACGCTACGCTGGTTTCTGGGTGGATAACGCCATGACCTGTCCCAGTGGGGGGAGAGTGACGCGGTAAGGCTTCACCTGAGCCTGACCCACAGAAGGACATTTTAAGGCCGACGCTTATCCATCAAAACTCGGGTTCCACCGTACCCCTGCCGCTGCTCCCCCGCCCCCTCCTGCTCGCTTCTCCGTCATTTTCAGCCGTTCGCCTCGTCGCTCCGGCCCGTCCTCGGAAGCTCCCTATTCCGGACTCGGCACCCGTCCCTCAGCGGCGCTCCCTCGCCCTGGGTGAGTGGGCAGGGGGGTGGCCCACGGTACCCCCCGACGCCTGGGTGCCATCGAGCCGCCAGAGGCTGGTGAGGCGGCAGCAGGGTCACAGCTGGGAAGATGGCCGCCCTCGCCAGCTCCCTCATTCGGCAGCGCAGGGAGGTCAAGGACCCCCAGGCAAACCGGCAGATCGCCAGCAAGCGCAAGCCGTGCCCGAAGAGCAACAAGTCGCTCTGCCAGAAGCAGATCCTCATATTAATATCGAAGGTTCGACTATGTGGCAGTCGAGGGAGAAAAATGGACAAGAGACCGGGTGAGTTCCCAGGACTGTTTTTAGTTTCTTCCTCCCGTCCTAAACCCTGTTCATCTTCTCCTCTTTGCTGTATTTTTCGCCTTTCGATGGTTGACTTGCCAGACTACAGATTAATCCTCAACTGTAAAGCCTCAATATAGAAAATCCACAGCCTGTAATTTCTAGCTGAAGACTTAATCTGAAACATCCTAGGCCGTCTTCCCAGCAGCTCTGAACAACAAACGCTAGATTCCGGCTCGATAAATCCAATGACACACACACACACACACACACACACACACACACACACACACACACACACACACACACACACACACACACACACACACACACACACACACACACACACACACACACGTGACGTTGACAACGTTGCTGCTGTGGCGGTGGTTTTTGTTGAGGTGCATGTCAACACTTCCACGCATAAGCTAGCAATCTGTATACACACAGAGAACTTGGCTCATACATACGGTGATTTACTGTGATATAAAACTGTCAAAAGGCGCTACATTCGCAGTTCTGGGAGCCATTGCTCTCACTCTGTCTCCCTCAAGGCATGTAAAACCCAGTGTGGTCTAATTTGTCTTTTGTGTTTGCATGTTAAATGTAATTGAAAAATTATTCACTGAAGCTACATGTAGATGAGACGGTAACATTTACACTTAAAACACATGATATCAATGCAATTTAATATCTCATTTCAGCGTTTTTGGTGTATGATTCCAGAGAGGGTCTGTAGTTTTTACAACAAAATTAAAGCAAGTTTTCGTTTTATTTATACAGTGTGTGAATGTGTCACAGTGTGTATGTTGTTTGATTTCATATTGGTATAATTCAATTTTTATAATATTATTATTTTTAGTTTTGTGCATTTACTATATGTACTATATGTATTTACTATATTTTTTAATGATCGTGTTAAGACCCACCGTGTGTGTGTGTGTGTGTGTGTGTGTGTGTGTGTGTGTGTGTGTGTGTGTCTGTGTGTGTGTGTGTGTGTGTGTGCCTCTCCTCACCACTGTGAGTGTGGGTCCTCCTACACTTTCACATCCCATGTGTGTCTTCTTACATCACGCAGCCTGTCGGTGTGTTCTGTGTTGTGGATCAGCTCTGTGCACTAAGTTCGTCATGATGGTTGCGTACGGTAGGGGACCTCTAACAGGAGGTGGAGGCGACTGCTTTAGTTTGTAATTACTGCCGTAAACCATGTCGGAGCAGGTCATGACGAGCGGCAGCTCTCTGAAAACAGGCCACGCATGCGCCATTGTTTAAACCCATTCTCCTCCTAATGGCTCCGGTGCTTCTCACACTCTTATGGATTTATTATGGTAATTGTGGAGACAAGGTGTGGAAGCTGCGGTAACAGATGCATTACTAGCTTCACTACTGCAGCCTGTGATTTACGGGGGTCTGTGTTAAGTACCGTGTGTGGCAGTGTGCGTCTTCATCATTCTCTCAAGGAGCCTCTGCATGTGTGTGTGTGTTTGTGTGTGTTGCCATATGGAGGACACTGACGACCCTGGGGCCACGTGTTCACTCTTGTACATGAGTATGTGTGCGTGTGTCATTTGCACCCTGAGCTCAAGCCCAAGGCCACATTTGACCCCTGGCCAGAAATAAACAGCTAGAATATTCCTGAACCGTAGCCTCCACCAGCACCTCGTCCTCCTGGCAGCACTTCAGTGACCGGCTCACTGCCTCCCTCAGTTTGCCTCCAACTGGCCGCCATTGTTTCAACTGGCATCGTTTGGCTTCTATTGGATTGTCCTGCATCCTCTGGCTCACAGTCCTTTCCATTGTCCTGCATATCCGTTTTATTTCCGATGTTGGTGCTAGCGCCCAACACTGAAGCAATCACTATCTGATACAGGTAGAAAGTGGCAGCTTTATGGGGCGACGGGAGCCATGTTGCTGAACTCATAAACATGTGAGTATTAATATAAGGACATTTTGACAGGCACATTAAAAATTTTACATTTAAAACGGAATAAGAAAAAAGCCACTGCAGCTGGGAGTTGCCTCTTCATCTCCTCTAGGTATTAAAAAAGAGTTTAAGGAGCGTTTGTTTTATTTGTGTTATGGGGAAATGGGAGCTTTTCAAAACTCAATTTATGTTCCGTACTGTCCTTGAATGCCCCAGAACATGGAGGATCTACATTTCCTTCATAAAGCAGCTCATAGACTAGATGTCTGAAGCTTTACACATCAAATTATGTCATGGTCAAAGGTACTAGAAGAGATCTTCAGATTTTTTTCTCTCTGCACCATGTGCAGTACAAAGTGGCTCACCGTTGTACAGCACACTGTCTTATTTTACACGGTAACACAGTGAGTCAAGCTGCTTCGAGCGAGTGTAGTGGGCATTTTACACTTTATTACACAGCTGTTTCTGGAATAGATGCTCAATAAAGCATTCTTATAAATGACTCGTGTTTATCACATCGTGCTTGGCAGAAGCAGCACCTTTCACTGTCAGCTCTGATAAATTAAGTTTGAACACTACAATTCTCCTAATTGAATTTTCTATGAAACCTTCAGTGTTTGTTTCCTCCTCAAAGGCGATCACAAAGTAGTTCCTTTTAACAAGACTAAACCTGTGTCAGCAAAGATGAGCTCCTGTGGCCCAGATTCAAAACTCTGGCCCCTTCACTGTGCTGCATGTGCTGTGCGGCTCGCTGGGGTTTTCCCCACTCACTCAAACAACAGTGTGTGATCATACATCCTTTACTGTTAGTATGTCGCGGCCATGTGACTTCATGGTTCCTTAGTGGAAGAAAGAATGTGTGTGTTTGCGGCCTACCTGCTTGTATGTGATGGATGTGTGTGTGTTGACACTGTCACCCCCTATCCTCCACCCCCTCCTCACCTACACACACACACACACACACACACACACGCACACACACACACACACACACACACACACACACACACACACACACACACACACACACACACACACACACACACACACACACACACACACACTCTAACCCTCACCTAACCCATACTAATGATGCCCCAGCACTACAGCCCACTCAGCTAATAACAAGGTCGGCCTGTCCTGCACAAACATTCACTCCACTCTCTCCCAATCAAACCAGCCTGTGCGAACACAATTTAAAGTGCACATTCACAGCAAACCAACACCAACAATTTATGAGAAATTGGGATAATTTACTGTAGGTGGAGAGTGTGGGAGATTGATAATTTCTCTGTGGCTTTGCTTGTCTGTGTTTGTCTACGATGCATGTGCGTGTGCTTGTTTGTTGTGCTGATACGATCTAATGAGGATGTTAAGCTGCCTACTGGATATCAAAGTGAAACCAAAATAGCTTGTGCTGTCCTCTGTCTGAAGCTGCCGTGGAAACCCTCCTCTCTTCTGTTAACAGGATAGAATAACACTCTGAGTCGTTACTGCAGCACGGGGGCCGAGTATTCATCCAACTACTGCAAATTGGTGTGTGTGTGTTTGTGTGTGTGTGTGTGTGTGTGTGTGTGTGTGTGTGTGTGTGTGCGTGTGTGTGTGTCTAAGAGGGATAAGGAGTAAAAAGTGCATCTGTGTTGGCGAGAAACGACAAATGACAGGCTGGCAGTGAGTGCATGCACCTCAGCCAGACTGTGCGTGTGTGCGCTTGTGTGTGTGTGTGTGGCTCATTGTTGTGCAGTGACTCATTGGGCCACATCGGCTCCCCTCATTAACACACACTGATTTATCAATAATGTGCGGCCGCGTTTGGAGAGCACACATTGGACTGGGGCGATTTACTGCCTCATAGACTGGACACTGTGGACGGGCCACACTATATTTCTCCCCCTTTCTCCCCTCATCTAAGCCATGTGACTTTGCTGCTACCTCTCAATCTACCAGCATTCTCTTCTCTCTCTCTGTTGTGCTTTTCTTCCACAGCCTTGATCACCATCTGCCCTCTCTCCTCAAGGACATCAGGATGTGATCTCTCCTCAGCCACTGTGTCCTCCCACTGTGTGTTACTGTGTTGTGTTTGGGCCAGTCTGTTAGTTGCTAAATGCTACAATATCAGAGCTACTGTATTTGTTGTGTGCTCACGTTATGGAACTCTGCTTCTGTAGTTATTGGATCACGCTAGAGATGGAGCATGATTTGCATCTGATATACATATAGAGCCTCAGGTCACCGTGCTTTGTCCAGGTGGACGTCATTGTCGATAGATGACAGATGTCACTGTTCATTTACACACACCTGTGTTAGGTTTTTACATTCAATCTGTGGTGTCGTCAGTTCAAACTCTGAGCAACTTGAGTTTAGAGTCTTGTCCACCTACATATTGACGTGAATAAAGTGGAAAAAATAAAGTGAAAGTGATGCTGTATCTATCCATCACATGAGTTTGACAATTCATTTTTTTTTCTATTTAAATATAAAAATGGATTCATGTCTGGCTCACATTCTAATTGAGATCTCGATGTCAAACAGTACAAACACTAGTCGACTTGCAGGATGCATTAGCGGCGGCTGATGGTCTCTGATGTTTCCTAACTGGTTCCGTCCTCCGTCTCTGCTGGCGCGGCGCATGTTTTGTGAAATTGCTTCCAGAATAAGTGATTGGGAGACGCTAACATTTGGCCTGTGTGATGATCAATGTGAGCTTTCACTTCCTCTCCTCCCAACCAGTTGATTTACGACGCTGGCCACCATTTGCTTTGCTGCACAGCTTTTGTTGGATGGGCATCGGTCATCATTACCCGTCAAAGCAGAATATTTCTGGCAGATGTGTGTGAATGTGAGACTAGACAAAGTGTGTGTATTTCTTTGCTTTGTTTTTCACATTTTACACTAGTCTGTGGTTGTTGGCGTTGGTGCGCGCTCTAATGAAGCTGCAGTAGGAATCACACAATCTGCCTGGGCTCAGAACAGCACGGCACTGAGGAAAAGTAGAGTAGGGCAGCGAGGGCCTAAGGGTTGAGACGTGGAAGCTTTGCTCTTCAAATGACCTCCAGCTGAGATTTTCAGACACACACACGCATACAAAAATGCACCGCACCAGCGTTCATCATTTTACTTAGCATCAGACACGTTCCAGTCCACTGAGACCAACCAACTTCAGAGTCCAAGTAACAAATGACTGGTGTATGTCGACTCAGCATCTCGACCCCCCCACTCCCTTCCGCCCACCGCTACCAACTCAACCTTTCTTCAATGTCACCAAACCCCAGAGAAACACTGCACTGTCCCTTGTTAATCGATGCCCACTGTTAGAATTGCAACATTAACACACTGAGGACAGTGAAGCCTGCATTAGCATTTTATATGCGATCGATTGACCGCCTGGTTTGTGTGCAGGGTTGACAGTGACGTCGATCAGTTGAAAACATCAGTTTGGGAATGCGCTCGCTCAACACGCGGAAAACACAGGGCAGCATTAAAGCCTTCTGGCTGCGTCCTGAACACAGAGAGCTTCACAGCGACTCACAGCAGAACTGAACACACACACAAACACACAAACATAGAGCAGTCTGTCTGTGGTTGAAAGGACACTCCCTGATCCAATCCCGTCCTACCGCAATCAAAGCTCGACTTAGCTCCTCACAATGTGCAAATGACCTCAGAGTGAAGGTATTGAAATAATCTGTATCCACACACACACACACACACACACACACACACACACACACACACACACACACACACACACACACACACACACACACACACACACACACACACACACACACACAATGGTCCCTGACCCAAACGACTCGTTAAGTGTGTGTGTGTGTGTGTGTGTGTGTGTGTGTGTGTGTGCGCACAGTCCTTCTATGATTGTGTGTGTCTGCCTTCCTCCTCACGTCTGTATCTTATTACATGTTCATTTTCTTTGATCACAGTCTGTGGCACCAGCGGTGCTGTAGGATTAACTGACAGGTGCTGTGGTACAACGGATCCAAACACAGCACAGCCTTGTCCTCTGTTACTGAAAACCTACAATTCAAATGTAATTTCCTGAATATTAGGAGGCAGATGAGAACATAATGGGCTGTTTGTGTCTAGTGTACACACGCTGTCATTTCACCTACAATATATAGACTAACTGAACATCATTAGTTCCTGGCAGCTGTAAAAGTGAATGCTTGGTTGCTCCTAATAAGCATGATGGCACCAGACGCGTTAATGGCTCTCTAAAATCTGCTCAGTGAATTTTATCACAAAGAAAATGGTGTAATTTTGCTTCTAAAAATTACAAATGTTGTGTGAAATTGCCAGTTCTATTGATTTGCAATTAAAAGTCAAAGGTTGGCATGAATGATTTCTCCCTCTCTGCTCCTAAACGCATGTCAGGTGTGAGTACACACCTCTGATGATGGGTTGCGCTGTAGATACTGTATGTATAATAGGAAACTCTCCCTTTGTTGAAAAAGAGTTGAATTAGTTATTATATTGGAACTTAACATACAGTATACAAATGTAATGACTGTTTCCCTGTTTCCAGTAGAGAAGGAAACGTCATCTCTGGCAGCAGTTTTTGTGTTGCTGGAGAAACAAACACACACAAGCTCAATATTCCTTCTCATGAGGTTGATGCACCTCGTTCTGTTTCTATGCATGTAATGTAATGTTTGCTGAGCCATTACCACGTCCATACATAACACTGAATAATCCAATGTACAGACAATGCGACAATGCATATAGCATATAACAAATGCAAACACTCCTGTGCTCAATCGAACATACGGCAGAAACTCTGTTGCCACACACACACAGACACAAACACACACACACACACACACACACACACACACACACACACACACACACAAACACACACACACACACACACACACAGTATGCAGGGAATCTTGCTGACTGTAGCACCTGTTGGCCTGCGGTTCCCTGTGGTGCAGAAGCTCAGACGTGTGACACAACTGCCTCTTTAATGTGTCATCACTATATAAAAAGGCATCTCAAAACACACGCTGCACAACAGATATCTTTGTGCATCCATCTCATGCAGATGGAGGCAGCTCCTCTTAAACTCAGGGCTTTTCCCCTGCCAATAAATTATCCATCATGCAATTAAAGTCTCCTTCTGGAAAGAAGCAGTGGGATGAAGATGGAGATGGACACAGAGCACTTTCAGTCCTCAGCATTTTGTTGTCAGACCTTTTTAAATATGTTTTTGCCTTAACCGAGTGAATATATGAAGAAAATCATAGATTAATTACAGTAATGTCAAGTTTAGGTTTAAAATCTGTTACTACTAAAATGTGGAATTTTCCCCACCCAGATAATTTAGGTTTCTAGTGTGAAATACGATGTAGGGATGGAAATGTACGGCCTCTTAATTGAACTGTTATATTAATGAGTTGGGTGTATAATGTGAAATTAGTTTCTCACGGTGACAAATCTCGCTCGTTTCTCTCCTCCATTCTTTGCACAGAGCTTTCAGTAAAGGACAGAGTCGAGCTTTCAGACTGCAGCCACAGACACCAGGTTTAAACAGTATTACTGCATGTCTGCCTGTCTCCATCACAGCTGGCCTTTCTCTCCACCTCCGGGACCGTCATCTTTCAGCTTATTGTATTGTGTCCCGTTTGAACCAGTGTGTGCAGCTGTGGTTCACGCTGGAGCTTGTTTTAAAGTGCCTCAGTACAGTTACTGTATACTGTACGTGTGATATGTGCAGAGAGGACGGTACTTAGCTGCAAACTGTCTCCAATTGACCACGTTGTCATGTTGACTAGACTTTTATTTTCTAAAGGGACATTGCCGAACTTCAGCTCAGGCCAGGAAGTTTCCATCGCAGCGACCGATGGAAACGACCGAGCTCAGCGTCCTTTCAGCCGACGGGGGAATCAGTGAAATCATTTCCCTGCGTTTATGTCAAATTAGGAAGCTCTCGGTTTCACGGTGTTTATGCCAGGCAGCTAAAGGGCAGATCAGCCGGCGTGTGAGCGGGGGGGTGTGGGGTGGGTGGTGAGCTGAGACACTGTAAGCCCCCTTAAAGCTGTTGGACCATGAAGGACGGCCATTCACAGATATTTGTAATCATTATTTTTAAACCATCCCGGCTTTATTAGACAGTTAGAAATGGAAAGTGATGGGACACAGAGGTGGTTGGGCGCTGACATTCACAAAGGTCAGACAGATTGAAAGCCATGACGCCGTCCGCTGTCACGACTCATAGCTACGGCGTCATTCGCGATCCATGTGCGGACGGACACGTGAACGCGCGCGTTCGTGTTCAGCCCGTTTCTCGCCATCCATTTACTGTGGGAGCGGGAGGCGGCGGCGGCATTAAATCATTCTAATGAAACTAGACTATATGACTTATTCAGTCGGGTTTCATCACAGATTCATGTCGCGCACTTCAATCAGGGCTCTCAACATGTCTCACTGCAGACGTGAAGCTGGAGTCAGGTCACGTCACTTAGAGGCCGGCCTCGGCCGGCACCTTGGCTGCTAAGTCCCGACAACACCGATCCGATGGCAAGACGCCATCTTAGCATCCTGGCAGAGCGAGACAGAGGCGCGTCTTATTGCCTGTGTCATCAATCTGTGCAATAATGAACTGTTTTCATTATTGTTTTTTTTTCTTTACTATATAATAAAGTTTGGGCCCGGCTTTTATTAAACGGGTAAACTGACAGCGCAGAATTCAGGCTAAGTAACAGGCACTGATTTAAATGCCGGCTTTGCTGGCTGATTATTGTTTAAGTAACAGTTTCGTGTATGAATATGAAATAGAAAATGTGTGAGCACGATTTAAAGAAGAGTCTGCGGTGAAATGAAGCGTCCCGTCGTCTCCTCGCTGGGACTGAAAGGGAATTGGGCGGTGTTGTGATTAAAGGCGACAAGGACAGACTGAAGTCTGACCTCCAGATGGAGGTAACCAACACACGGGAGGATGGAGGAGGCGGAGGAGGGTGGAGTGAAGGAAAACGAGTCGGGAGGTCTATTTACAGGAAGGCGTGAATGATGATAGGAAAGATTCAATCATGGGAGATTTTAATTAGGTGTGGTTCTTAATTGAGGGACTCATTGTCTCTGTGATTCCAGTCGACCTTTGGACAGCATTGACCTCTGCCTTCTCTGTATAAGGGCAGGACATCTCTATTTAGAGACATAAAATCATGCCTAGTGGCACAGGCACGTCAAATCTTCCTTTGTTTTACCTACTATCAATAATTGAAGAAAGAAAAGTCGAAAAGGAAGACGTTATGGGCCACGAATGCATCTTGAAGATCCAGGGAGACAGATAAGGAGGAAGAGGTAAGAACTAAAAGCAGCTCTGAAATTGCGAGGCAGAGATGGCGAGATAGGATAAAGAGAAGAGAACAGATAGCGTGGCAGATAGAAAGGGGAGGTAAGAGGAGCAGCAGGGAATGATGAGCTGATAGAAGAAGTGAAGGAGGCGGAGGAGGAGGAGGAGGAGCAGAGATACGACTCTCTAGGAAAGACCAATGCAAGTATATGGTAACTAAAGTATGTTTCAGCTGTGTGTGTGTGTGTGTGTGTGTGTGTGTGTGTGTGTGTGAGTGTGAGTGTGTGTGTGTGTGTGTGTGTGTGTGTGTGTGTGTGTGTGTGTGTGTGTGTGTGTGTGTGTGTGTGTGGCGTGCTATGGAGTCCAGGGGCAGTGGCAGCGCCTTCGAGGAAGATAAGCAGACGTAATTAAGAGGCCATTAATAAATTTGGTAATGAACGCTGCATATGTCGGATCATGACTCTGTGTGTGTATGTGTGTGTGTGTGGCTCATATTCCATATCTGGTTCTGGCTGAGATAAGTTATCATTATGAGCTACGTCGTGCCTGTGACACGTACTGCACGAGTGTCATTGCTGCCTCATTTGCACAAAAAGGCGATGCCCTTGCAGCTTTATTGACAGCGCCTCTGCATTCATCAACAGACTCACTCACTCACTCACTCACTCACTCACTCACTCACTCACTCACTGGGCTCAGAACTTTCATTTTACCCTGTTAACATGATGCAGGTACAGTTACTGTACCTGAGTGAGTCTACCTCTGTTTCCTTTAGGTCAGTGCAGCGGATCTTATTAATCTGTTTATAATTAAAAGCAGCTGCACCTTCAGCTTGTGTGGACTCTAAGGGTTGGGGGGAAGTCCAGCTTCTGCGTTGTTGTTGGTACAGTTTCCTCCGTAGATGCCGTTTGGAGAGGATCTGCATTCATTCGAGCCCAATCACAGGTTGGTCCTCTCTGCGGCGGCCGGCCTGTAATTTGTAATGTCAACATGATGTACAGCCTGGAGCCCGTCCACTGACAACGACTGTGTGGACTCGCACAATGTTTGTCTGAACGCACACGTCCAGAAAGGCTTTTCGCCGCTGCCGCTGTCGCGGCTCCAAAAACAAACAGCAGTACTTTCCATCTCCTGCAGCGCAGGTCTCATTACGATCAATGCATTTTGGCAGTGTACACAACTTTAGCTGAGCAAATACAAAGAACACAATCACTGTTAGTAGCAGGAGTTCGCGACATAACCAAGAAATACCTTCAGCCACACTTCAGATTAATGAGCAGCTCTCTTATTAGACTGGAGGTGATGAAGTCCTCCAAAGTAACAGACTGTTCTTTCAAACTGACTCCAGAGCAGCGTGATATTACTCTGGGTGTGAGGTTCTGGCCATTAAAAGGTAGAGAACCCTTAACGTTGCATGTAGCCCTGAACAATACTGTAAGTCCATCTACTGTAACTACCTTTATATTTCCACATCAGCCTCTCTCTCCCGTTCCCCTGAAACCTAACGGGACTTTGATTTAACATGTAATTTACAAAACCTCTGCTTCTACCGGCACAGTAATTAAATGGAGAGGAGGCTAAGGAACCCCCCCCCCCCCATACACACACACACACACACACACACGCACACACACCTTCTCACCATCTCTCCAATTAAACCGGAGCGGGACAACAGAGGAAGTGAGGCCGCGTGGGAAAGCTGATCGCTTTATTGAAAAGCTGCCCCCCGCCCCCCCCCGTTTCCTCGCGCCTCCGGAGCCGTCGTCTACGGACGCGGCGCGTCTCCGGGGGATCCCGCAGGAAGCAGTAACTCGCGCTTTGTCTTCCCGTAATGATCGTCCTGACGATAGCGATTAGAGTCTTAGACGTTGCCGTGTGTCCATCTGTGTCTGAGGAGTGTGCGTTTGCAGGCCTTTTCCCCCCCCACGCGTGTGGGGACACAGTCTTTTCTGCACAGTCTGTGTAGACGCCGCACAGCGGAGCCGCGTGTCCTCGGGACAGAATTTAATTTAATCCTCGGCTAAATCTTGTTCTGCACCTGAGCAACTCGGTAAATCACCCACACAAATACAATTGAGTCTTTCAGTTCCTCGGTAAACACGCTCGGCTACTTTCATCTTGTCAGGATGACCCAACCCCCCCCCCCCCTTGGCCCCATGGGCCCTGTGTTATCAGGGGGCTCTCGCAGGCGGGCCGCTGCTCTGCTGCAGCGTAACGGAGGCGCAGCAGCGGTAATAAATGAGCCGGACAGCAGAAAGAGAGAGAGCGGCTGAGGGGGCGAGCGAGAGGAAGGGAGCGGCAGATGCAGGTGCTCAGCGCCGGGCCGGGCCGGGCCGGGCCGGGGAGGACGGGGGTTCCTGAACGGGCTTCAGGGGGAAGTCCGTCTCTGTGCTTCATCCTGCTCCAGTTCAATAAAGCAGCTTGTATAATTATAGCGCAGTTTTACCGACTGGGGGCAAAATTGAGTCCCTGAGAACCGGGGCGGCAGAAAGAGATGGAGGCAGATAAGCAGGTGAACGAAGGCAGGGATCCGAAAGCACGGGCGAGGAGGAAGCGACGCTTTTTCAAATTAGACCCGGAGGCTCAGGAGCGACTGCGTTTTGTCTTGTTTGCTGTAATTAGCTGCAGCAGGTTTGGAGAACGAGCGACGCGTGGATAAAACCCACCGTCCTGTTGGGTTCAGTTTCAGCCGACGAACGAGCGGCGCGGCGACTGTTTGCTGTTGAGGCGTCGTCGTTTGACGCCACCGGTCAAAGGGCGGTTGCGTCGGACGGGGAGCGGCTGCTTCAACGACACCGGGAAATAATTAGGAGCAGCATTTCGTGGAGTGCGAGGCGTTTTGGCTGATTGCAGGGCTGCCAATAAGAACACAGGGAAACGGGAGTGTGTGTGTGTTTAAGTATGGGAGCATGAATGAGTTGAGGACAGACTGGAGGAGAGTCTCTGCAAATCAGTTTAATTAAAGACTGCCGATGCATGAGATTAGATTGGGAGCCTATGGTGTAAAGGATATGATTATACAAAAAGAGTCACAATTTGGAGAGAAAGGGAGCGAAAGTTGAAGGAAGACGGTGAATGATGGCGAGAGCTCGGGGATGATATTGATCATCTGGACGAGGCGGCGCCGCCTGTGGCCCGGCCCGTGTGAAGGTGTGTGTGGATGTGCAGCGTGGATGTCGCTTAGAGCCTAATTAGCAGCGTCACCCAGAGTCTGCTGCAGGACACACACACACACACACACACACACACACACACACACACACACACACACACACACACACACACACACACACACACACACACACACACACACAAACATGTTTGTTGGTCCCGTGCGGCTCCCTTAATAGACAGAATTCCTCCGACCCCGGGCGCCTCCTTTAATGTCACAGAAAAAAGAGCGTTTGCTGCACGACCAACTTACGTTCCACTCATTTAAACCTAATCATGTTTCGGATTCAGTGTTTCTAACAGTCTCTGAAATTGGATTTACAATTACCGCTGTGTTGCATTAACCTGCACCGAGCGTTAGATTCAAGCCTGCCAGCAGTCACTTTGGATCACTGTCAAGTAAACTTCATAAAAATAACAAGCTACAGATATGAAAGTAAAATTACATTAGGAGAGTTATATCGTGTCTCTACAGCAGTCTCTATTTTATATTTTAAATCCGATGTGCTAACACATCACTGTCTGAGAAAATGTGCTAACATTTGTCTTACTTACTACAGTAGGTCGCTCCCACACACATTTACTATTACAAATAAAACCCCTTAAACCCCATAACCCCTTATTATAATTATACCCCACTATAATAATTAGTGACTTTCCAATGTTACTTGAATGTGTGGATCAAAGCACCTCTCACTGTATGAAATCCACTTCACATTTGGGAACTGAGGGACGCTACAACAGATTCAGAGTGTGTGCTGTTAACTTTGAGGCATTTTAATGATAAACACGGTCCCGCGAGTGATCTATATTACATCACCGGCAGTCAGCACTTTGTGAAGTGAGTCTTCATCGCCACAACTGGCAAAAATCAGAGCTGCAGAGACGTTTCAGTACAAGACCGTGACGCCTGCATCCTTTTTTATGATCTGTGACGTGCTTTCAGCAGGTTTGCACATTTAGTTGTACCTCGCGTACAATGTAATCATAAAGCATTATGGTAACAGATTAAGTTCCCTGCAGCGGCGTGCGGGTGATGAGAAGCTGGAGGAGAATAGCAAAACGTGCTCATCATGGCGGCGCGTCGTCACTCTGCCCAATAGTCCAGAGTAATGTTATGTCTCACAAACAAAGCTGAGCATTAACGCACAGAGGCTGCACGTCAGCGTGAATGATGTCGTTTCTCCTCCAGTGAACATGGGAGAGTCTCAGTAAAACGTCTCTCTTTGAACTGATGTCTGTATTTTGTGATCCCATCGATGAAGTATCTGGCAGCTCTTCAACCAACACTAAATCCCACCGTCGCCTGGAGTGCTTGGAGGGAGTCACCAGTGATGATTTAATTAACGATATGCGTGGTCGTAAAACCCGTCTCAGCGAATGTGTGGCGGTTTGGGAGCAGTGCAGGCGAGTGGACGGTTCTCCAGAAGGTTCCTGAAATGGTGCCATCATTCCTTAATGAGAACGGTGTTGATATTGTGGTTCCTCCAACTGAACCAAAGCTTGATATGGTATTGAGATAAACAGAGGGCAGTGAGTGGTCCTGTCATGAAAGGTGAGCCTCTGTCTCTGCTGAGTGTGAGCGACTCTGATATTTAAAGGCAGGCGTCTAACCAGCGGGAGAGTCTGATTAGCATGGTGCCCCACGTTTCACTGCTGTTTCCTGGAGAGAGGCGGAGTGAGAGCGGGAGGGACGAAGTGCTGGCTCAGCGTTTTGCGGTAGACAACGACCAAAAGAGGGAGGCGAAAGGTGCTGTTGGAGTTCAATAAGAGGGGAGAAGCGGCACAGGTGAAGGTTCCAGACACTCGATGTGAATGGGCATTCGGGCATTGGGCAAATGGGGCCTGACTGTCAAAATGTCAGCGCTCACATGACCCAGCTTCAAACGTAAGCAGACAGATAGCAGCATGGATGGATCCCATTAGATCGCCTCCTGCATGACAGAAGCAAGCATGGATCCTGTTAGATCATCCTGCATAACAGCAGTGTGAATCACCATTCATCACATGCTGCTTAAAAGCAGCATGGATGGATCCAATTAGATCACCTCCTGCATGACAGCATCATGGATGGATCCCATTAGATCAACCTGCATAACAGCAGCATGGATGGATCCCGTTGGATCACCTCCTGCATGACAGCAGCATGGATCACCATTCATCACATGCTGCAATTGCTTCAGTCTAATGGTTATTACAAACTAAGCTTAATCCATTATTGTGAATGGCCCCAAGCTGATTCATTATTCATCCTGTCAGAGCTCCAGCATTCAGGTAAAATCTTCGCCCTGTGCATTTCTAATGCATTTACATATTAACACAACAATGGCCGTTCCCATCTTATGGCTTTCCCTGGTGGACGTTACAGTAAATTGGCCAAACGCCACGTTTGTATCTCGTTCTCCTTTTCCCGTTGCTTCATCTGTTGGAGCTTATTAATCTGCTCTGGAGATTTTTACAATAATAAAGTGAAACCTGTTTCCCTTCGTCCTCTGTTAGTGACTTTGGACGAGATCCAAATGCAGAGTTGAGTCTTCCTGCTAGAGCGCTCCGTCGTACGATACGGTCCCGAACGCCTCCTCCTGATGACGGAACCGCCAGCTGCTCTCGCGTGCATTTGCAAAACCACAGCCGTCATTACAGTAACTACTGTGCGGTGGGAGATCGTGTCCACCGCTGCCGGCTTCGCCAAGGTCGGAGGTCACTGACGCGAAGGCAAGGCCGGCTCGGCCTCATCTGTCTCTGTCACGGACTCACAGAACGCACACAAGTGCGAGATACTGACGCTTTCACTTAAATTCTGCATTGCTGTCAGGGAACAAAGCAGAAGGAGCATATTGTTGTTGTTATTGTTGTAATTATCTCAAAATTTCACACTCAAATTTGCAAATATTATTCAATTCATCCAAAATGCTGGAAAAAGACAGATTCGGATCCCAGCTGTGGTTCAATTACTGGGTCAAGTCGAGCCGATGACGACCAGGCACAACATTACCAAACTAGTGGCTCCACATCCTTGTAACGCCCACGCTGGACTAATAGTCAGAGTAGTAAACTTTGACGACTTTGGCAATTTACACCTTTTGGGGCAACACAAATACATTTTCATGTAGGATACATCCATCTATTTTGTGTTACTGTGACTTACAGCGTAATATTCCGTAAGTGTCTTCTGGGGAGCTGGAGGAAGTTGGCTTGTGTTTGCCTCTAATAGCGCGTAAGGGAACATTCCTATTTATCTCTGTGTAGGTCAGCACTTATCACGAGGCGCAGAAATATAGCGCCGGCGTTGAAAAAACTGCAAGATATACTGTAAGGTGTCGTTAAGCGATGGCGAGGACGCGAGCAATAAGGCGTGCGAGTGCACGGAGGAGGAGCGCGTTTCCCAGATGAAGAGCGAGCGGCTCCGTGGGTGGAAACTTTGTTTCCTGCCCATTGACTCTCTTCAATATTACAACACCAGGGTAGTCGCTGATTGATCTCTCCGCTGTTTCCTGCCGTCTCTCTCCCCTGTGATCGCCCTCCGTGTCCCCCCCCCCCCCCCCCCCCCCCCAGCGCGCTGCACGTCTCCCGACTGTTTGTCTCTGTCTTTTTAATTTGCCGTCCTCCCGTTTCGTTCCTTCGCTGCTCGTCCTCGTCCCCCGACGTTTCGCCCACTATGTCGGTCCATCCCTTCATTCCCTTCTCACCGCGCTTCACTGGCTCCCAGTGATCGGGTTCTCCTCGTCCCCACACTGTGCTGTGTGTTGGCCCTCTTTCATCAGGCCTCTGGAGTCTTTTCTTAGGAGCCACTTTTAATGTCCAGACGGCTCTTTAGCTCATTTCCTTGCATTGTTAGACGATGAGCTGCTTCCATCGTTGTCTACAGCGTTTTAGGAGCAGTCCGAGGCTCCTCAGACCTTGTTTTCCAATCTCACCTCTGCTCTATTGGTTACAGTGTTAAAGCAGCGCTGTGGATGTGGAGTGTGCTCCTCAGTCACTGCTGACGGGGACCAACTTTACAACAGCAAGTTACGTCATAAACAATTAACTGGGAGCAGATCACTTCCATTCTGGAGACTACTGATCTACAGTAGAAGCTGCTCCGGCAGAACCTCCGGGTTCGGTTCTGTGTCTGTTCCCCGTCCGGTTCTTTGATTTCTCCTCCCCTCCCGCCGCCTCCTCCTCCACGCTCGCTCCGCCTCCCTCCTGCTCTTCTGCCGCCGCCGTCTCTGATCCGATGCTGTTTCATTTTCCGGCCGTGTGTTCTCTTTCCCGTTTTTCCCTCTGATCCTGCGCTCTACTCTCCCACCAGGTTCCTCTCCTTCTGTTCAAGCCGTTCCTCCTGGTTTTCACGTCTTTGTCTGTTTGCCTATTACAAATACAACAACCCCCGCGGGTACCGTTCGTTTTGCTTTGCTGAAGTGCCGTCTCCCTTCCTCCTGCTCCTCTTCGTCTTTGCTGCTTTCTTGATTTATGCCCGACGCTTTTATCTTTCTCTTCCTGCGTCTCCACCCATTTTTCATCTTCTTCTTTATCCACTTTTCTTATCTTTCTCACCTTATACTCTCCCTCACTCATTTTCTCAGACAGCTGCTTTTGTGCTTTTGTTTCTGTCTCCCTCTGTTTCTGTCTCTCTGTCTTAATCATTCATTTAGGCTTTAACTCATTAAGCTTTAAAGTACACAATGAAAAAGTTCACCCACTGCTTTTCTAATTAATCCGCAACATCTTATTCTCCCTGAACTCAGTGTGTGTGTGTGTGTGTGTGTGTGTGTGTGTGTGTGTGTTTGTGTGTGTGTGTGTGTGTGTGTGTGTGTGTGTGCGTGTTTGTAAGGATCATTGTGCCCAGTTAACTTTTGTACGTGACCGATGTGTTGTTCGGGTGTAATTACATTTTATTACTGTGATTACAGGCGTTGAGCGACACACTTAATGACTGGTCAGTGACACTAACACAAGGCACGAACATTTAAATAATGCAACAAAGCAAACACTTGTGTGTAACTGTCTCCATGTGGATGCCAAGTGGCAATTTACAAAATAAAAATTGCATTCAAAATAAAGAAACACAAGCAGATTATTTGGGATTTTGAGTCAGATTGTGACACTGACCTACAGTACACAGTACATGGATGCAGTTATCTGAAATGTAATAGACTGGATAGTGACACATTTAATCCTAATGTTGTTGTTGTCCTCTGCTCAGCTTCCTTCTTCTGTTGCAGTTGTTGCTCATGGCATCGATCTCTCACGTACTGTAATACGCAGTTTCACACAGCAGATGTCAACTTGCTTTGCTAAACGCGTAACTGAACTTCAAACAAAGGCTGCACTGCATCATATTGATTCTCATGAACATTGAACATGAGCTGCACTGACGGTGAGAGAAAACGGGGGCCGGTGGGCGAGTTTCGCAGGTGTCCCCCGTCCTCCTTCCATCTTCGCCGCCCACAAACGGAGCCTCGAGATGATTGATGGTCTTGTAAATACGGCAATTACCGCACAGGCTCTTATCCTCTTTATCCCCATTATTCACTGCAAACTGCGGGAACTTCTCTGAAGCCCTCATCTTTTACTATTCGCCTGCTCAACGGATTCAAAAAATTTGTGAAATTGATGTGACTAAGTGTTTCAGGTGTTTTCAGGGTCAAGCGAAAGTCGACATACCGCACTCCACTTGTTCGCATTTCGACACGAGATGTGTTATTGCTTCCGCGGCCGCCGTCGAACATTTGAAGCAGATGCAATAAATGCGGGGAAATGAAATACTAGCTCTTGTGAAATCCATATGTCCGTGGATTAATAGCTGGAGGCTCTGGTGCTGCTGGTGAGAAAGACAATACTGGAGTCAATGGGGAGTAACAAGCTTATTAAGTCTGGAGAAAGCTGAGAGGTGTTGCTGGCATCAGTGCAGAGACATTGCATGTTAAGTAGCAGCAGACATGCAGAGATGTGCCAACAGCGCTGAATGGGAAGCAGAATTAGACTCCGAGGACCTTTGTCCACTGGCTGCACGCACACAATGACACAGCGGAGCAGCTGAACCTGACACATGCATGAGGTGTCGGTCGGACCGTTTGTTCGATGGCTCAATATATTTCTGCCTGTGCAGTGGTCGCCTGTGGTCGCGAGGCTGCAGTCTGTAGTTTGACCGAGACAGCAAAGAGAAACATGCAGGAACATCCCAATATAAAACATCAGGTTAATTATCAATATTTAGGTTTTGCTTTTATGACGATATCAAATACTCTTTCATTACTTATTTTGAACTTGTAGCCAGTATATTTACACAGACTACAGAACGGTCTCTTAGCAGGTGTTGGGGATATTATTGATTCACAATATTGCAGAACTGCTCATGTGGAATATTTTATAACAGTTATTTGTTTGTTTACCTTTGAAATTGATGACACTTTATGGATTTTTTTAATTTCTATGCAGTGTGACTGTGTGTTTTCAGGACGCTGTTCTTCTCTATTTTCTCGGAAACTGAATCACCAATTAAAAAACATTACTGCACCTTAACCACACGGTGGCCAGTTTCTATGCAGTTGCTTATATTTCAGTTTCCTCTTTGAGCCAAAGTCACCTGAAGCTTTTCTTTGTTTAGCGTTCTGGAGCCAAAATAATTTAAACGAACGCTTAGCAGCCATCATCACACTGGAGGCTTTGACTTTAGAAGAACAAACGCTCTCAGACTTCCTTCGTGTGCGAAAGGTGATGCAAAAAACCCTTCAATCATCAGCAAATCCAATGGGAAGTTGGATTGTTGCAACAGGGAGAAACTCTGCATCTGAGTTCTGTTTGATTTAGATTCACAGTGTTGTTGGGTCTTAACAGAGTTAGACCGCTTTATTCTATCAGTTTAAAAGCCAGTTGTGTATGATAGTTATGACAAGGCATCATTATGATTTAGGATCTGATTCTCTTCAGCAGAAGTTCTACATTATTTCCAGCTGTGAAACACAATGGCCATAATTCATCAGTGACGCGTCTGTGCCTCCTGGTGTTTGACTGGGTTGGTGCTGTCACAGACGGCACAGAGAACAAACAGATGAGAGTCCTATAATCAGCTGTTGCGGTGATGTCATCGCCAGCTTGTCCCAGTGCTACTGGAGTGAACTAATGCTGATGGGAAACGTGCACAGGAATCCATGGAGGTTCAGCGCAATCGTCTTTGCCTCTGGCTCCTTCCTTCCTCCCCTCTCTGCCTCCTCCTCCTCCCCCTCCTCCCCCTCCTCCTGTGAGTGACACCTCAGTCAATCAGCAGAGTTTGTCTCGCTGTTAAGTGATGTTTTACTGATGTTTTGCTCAAACATCTATTCTTCCTCTTTTCTCGCTGCATCACTGCTATGTAAAAATGCAAAAGCAAGGACTTTGCTGCAGGTTGAATCTGCAGGTTTTGGGAAGTACGCGGAGAAAAAGAGAAGAAAGAGGTATAAGTTAAAAGTATAAATTATTAATTTCCATCAAGAAGGACCGAACTTTCAATCATTTCACCGGAAAACAGATTAATAACAACTGATTCCCACAGTGGAGTAGCTTTAATGCTATGTGACAGCTAATGCTAACTGCTAACTACTGCCCATCTCATCTGACTTGAGATCAACCAGGGGGTTTCAGGGTGACTTTCATGTTTGGAATTCTCACATACACTTACGTACATGAAATGCCACCTGGTCTTTATGAAGATCAGCCCTAATTGGTGTGATTGGTGCTGAATGTTTGTGGGATTATGAGCACATATATAAACGCACATACCACCTCCTCATGTTTACTGTACAGTATGTTGGACCCTCTTGTCTTTTGACATGTGCTGTGATTCACTCATCACAGTCGTCCACGCCAAGGGTTTTCCCGGTAATAAATAAATAAATAAATAAAATAAACATATACAGTACATAATATAAAACAAAACAAATATATTAAAAATCAGTCCGACACATGTGCAATACAAAATATATAAAGCAGCTTTAATCCCAACATTTCCAGTTTGAGTCCTTCAGTAATCGCTGGTTTTAGACTTTAGCGTCTTAACCTTGAGCGCTATTGTCCAGGTTCAGCCATCAATTCTGCCCATTCTTCCCTTTTGGATTGTAATCATGTCGGAGCAGCATGTTTCAGATCCTGACGTCCTCATAAAACCCAGCTGTGCAGCGGAGCGGTGCTAAGGGTCGCGTCGGCCTCCCTGCTGCGTGTCAGGGGGCGCGTGGCCTGCTGTGAGGTCTGGCGCTTCATGTGGGATTAACACTCAGGATGCTGCAGATCACCACGTTTGACCTTCTGCGTCCAGACAGCAGCTGATGGACGGACGAGCTTTCATCTTTTGGTAGTTACAGACGCTCAATCCCGCCGATGGGGCAGTCGATCTGTTGTCAGCTCAACCCACAAGCCTGAACTCAGGCATTTAACCTGTTTAGATTGTCTTAATCGGCGTCTCTACTCCGAGTCGCCGTTTTACACGCCTCTCTGCATGTTACGGTTGTCACCCACTCTTAGTCTTAGTTATCGCATAGAGACTGTGTCTGCTCCCGACCACCTACTGTAATCTATACAAGTCACACACAAAGCAAAGAGGAATGACTTACCAAGATTTAATAAACATCAAAAAAGTTCCTCTTACAGAACAAAGTAACAGTAAGCTAATAAAGTGTGGTTTATTAAATGATAAAGCTTACAGTATAGTTAGAGATGGTTCAGGTCACTGGCAATGATTGTTAGTCACAGGGACAATCTCTTAGTTAAGCTGCAATAGACTGCTGGGGGACTTCATTTATACACTGAGCTCCTCTGTTTCCTTCTACCTCCTCTGTCCAATAACCTCCCATCGTTGTTCTATGTTCAACTAACCTTGTCGCTTTCTCTCCAGTAGTTGTGCTTCTCTCCCGCTCTCTCTCTCTCCCCTCACTCTGTCCTCACCTACAGGTATCATTGGACAAAGTTTGGTGTCTGTGATGGGCAGCTGCGGATCCAACCATCCTGCCTGTGCTCTGTTGTTGCTTGTTGTTGCTTGTTGTTGTTGCTGTGCTTTTTCTCTCTCTCTCTCTCTCTCCCCTCACCCCAACCGGTCGAGGCAGATGGCCGCCCACATCCAGCCTGGTTCTGCTGGAGGTTTCTTCCTCGTTGGAGAGGGAGTTTTTCCTCTCCACTGCTGCTGTCAAATTGTAATTAAAGGCTTTCTGTACGTGGGATCTGTTGGGTTTAGTTGTGTGAGGTCTTAAACCTTACCTTGTAAAGTGCTGTGATATAGCTTTGTTGTGATTTGGCGCCATATAAATAAAATTGGATTGAAACAGGCTGATTATTGTCCCTGATATGCTCCATGTGATTTTAATGGAAGCGGGTGATAGTCTGTTATAGACCGTCTGCTGTGATGTGTGACGTTCAGGAGTCACGGTATGAACTGGATTTGGAAAATAGTCAGAGTACAGCCGTAAATTGTACTTAAAGCTTGTTGTTCCCTGGCTACGGTTCAAATGCTTTGTGTGGCTGTTTATGCCAGGATGAATGTGTTGTGCTCACACGCTGTCAGCGGAGGCTGATTGCCAGCTGCCCCTGCACTTCTCTGTCCTCCTCCATATTTGATGCGTCTCATTAAAACTTGATTGTGGAAGCGCTGTAGCATTCTGACATTCCTTCTGATCCACTATTTAGTCTCCCTCAGCACTTCGCGGCGAGCGAGGCCCCTAGTCACGCGTGTGCTGCCTCGACCTGAGGCAAACACGTGGTCGGAGGAAGACGAGTCAACAAATCTCCCGAGCAGCGGCGGATGAAATGGCCCGATTGGCTCAATGGAGGAAGTAGTAGCCCTGTGTGTCAGTGCAGTGGGTAAATGAGGGGGTGTGTGTGTCGGAGAGCTGAGGAATCAATAAAAAACAGTTTCTTAAACGTTCAGCATGACTGTTTGTTTGTTGGTTTATTGGTGGAGCAGACTATAGAGACTGTATCGCAATTCAGAGCTAAGGAAAGAAACCGTGTGATATTGGAGCTCAAATGTCAATTACAGAAAGTTGTTACATATAAATTTTCAAAAGCAACTATATAAAAAAAATTTGATTATGATGATTATGGTGGTTTGAATTTGTAAAGAAACAATATGTATTTGAAAGCATCAAAGAGCCTAGAATCCAATTTTGTAGGTTGTGTTACATGTGTGACTGTTTCTCGTCAGCAAAGCAACATCTCAGGTTCTCTAACTGCATCTACGTTTTCCTCCTCTGTATCTTCTCCGTGTGTCTCCCAGTGGGTTGTACTGTACCGAGCGACGCCTGCTATGTTCTGTACAGTGCATGTGTGATACCTGTGTGTCACCAGCTCAACTCGCTGCGCACTGAACTATTATCTAGAGTGTTGACACCACCTATGTTGTAGCTTTATTCTGCCTTTTCCCTCCCTGTCCTGTGTGTGAAGGACTGCAGCTGTAATAGCCAAGAACAAAGTGCACAGGGTCTGTATTGAATCCACACCAACCGGAGCTTCCTCCCTCACCTGAACCCGTCTGTGACATTTACCTGACTTAGCAGACGCATGACGTCCCATCAGTTCTCCTGAAGGCCACGGCCTCGCACGCTTCACTGTTTGACTATTTCCCAGTGTAAATATCAGGGCCTGGCTCCTGTTTAGTCTGCTATAGGGTGTGTGTGTGTGTGTGTGTAGACGCTAACATGTGTTTAACCCCGTGTTTGCCCTGCAGAGCCCCAGCTGAAGGGCATCGTCACCCGGCTCTACTGCAGACATGGCTTCTACCTCCAGATGCTGCCAGATGGCACCATGGAAGGCACAAAGGACGAAAGCAGCTCCTTCTGTGAGTCAACACGCGCACACGCACGCACACACGCACGCACGCGCACGCGCACGCGCACGCACACACACACACACACACACACACACACACACACACACACACACACACACACACACACACACACACACACACACACTTGTCATGCTCGTCAAGTGTCGGTCAGCACATGCACTGCTGGGAGTTTCCTCTGCTGCCATGACAAGGGCAATTTGAACAGGGGGATCATGGCAGGAACACAACACAACATTTTCTGGTCTGATTAACCCATGCATCACTCAGACTCACT
Organism: Betta splendens; assembly: GCF_900634795.4. Classification (NCBI taxonomy): domain Eukaryota; kingdom Metazoa; phylum Chordata; class Actinopteri; order Anabantiformes; family Osphronemidae; genus Betta; species Betta splendens. Next base: position 13,267,892 of record NC_040882.2, on the reverse strand, counting down.
GGGCAGGCTGGTAAATGGGATATTAGCAAACAGGGTGTTTGAGGCCCTGCTTGTTTCATAGCCTAGCTTAGCATAGCAGGTTACTGACTCTGTGAAGTTGTGGTAGTGCAGTACATCCACAGGCATCTGACCCCCTCTCCCCAAAACCTCATTATGACATTTAGCATCGTTTTGCACTTGTGTGCTTCCCACTGCATTACTTTGAAATCACTTACTGTAATGGCGGCTGCGAATCCTCTGAGGATCTGAATGAGGACCAGATGCACGCGCACACACCGTGGGAAGGATCATCAGCCGGGTGATTACTGACCAAAAAACATCATATCCCATGATTCCCCCGAGGCTCTGGACTCCCTCCAGCCGCCCTGAGAGATCAATACTGTATTATAGGTTATCCCTGATGTGGCAACACAGCATATTTCCTGTCAAAACACCAGTTTGGATGGAAAACATGAAGTTAGCACAATTTTGGGGTTCTAAGCTGCTGTACAGGGAGGAAAACACATCATCGTTTGACTTTCAGTAGTTTCGCCTGTAAGTTTGTACTTTTTCAGCCGTGTTGCTGGGTTTGAACTCCTTGGCCTCAGTCGTGTAACATCCGGATGTGCTTTGGAACAGGCTTGACTCAGCCTGGGACACCACGTCAGGGACGAGTCCTCTCATCACTCTGTTTGATTGAATTAGGGCTCCTCAGCAAAGACAGGAGACCTGCTCTCACCTTTTCCTCCTTATGTAACAGAGCAACACCTGCACTGAGGTAAACACCACAGCGCTCTGGAATTTACACATCCTCGTGTCCAGCGTGAAATATTCATCACATCATACCTCCGAAGGCGAGCGAGGCTCATTTTCCATGTGGGATTACGTAACAGCACTTCCGATATGCTCGAGCCAGTGGAGGTCACCCCACAAAGTGTGTGTCTGGGTCTGACTTACGGGTCATTTTATAACAACTATAATTCCATCAATCCCCAGGTCTTCTTTAATGCAGCCCTGGGCTCCTTGCTTCCTCAGGGGAGTGTGTGTGTGTGTGTGTGTGTGTGTGTGTGTGTGTGTGTGTGTGTGTGTGTGTGTGTGTGTGTGTGTGTAGGGGCTGACAGTTAAGTCCTGTAAAAGTCATACGGTGAATTGTGCACTTTCTGCCAGGGCCAGATTATTTATTCATGCAGGATCATTGAGTGATTGACATCATTGTAACTGAGCATCACTCAGAAGCGTAATCATTATGTGGCTGCACAGAATATTGACAGGCAACAAACAGCTGTGTGAGCATGTGTAGACTTTCAGGCTGATCTTCTCATTTAATTAGAAACTATAGTGTTTTGTTTAGTTTCATGTTCTACCTTATATTTTGCATATTTAACGTTATCGCTTTTAGTTAATAATAAACTGAAACGTTATTCACATGGAGAAAACACTGTGAAGATAAGAGAGTACATTACACTAGGTCATGTTTTTATCGCATCCTCTGTTGTTCATTTGTGAATAATCAGATTAATTTGCTAAAGGGTTCATTATTACTGATTATCTGAGACTCTTTAGATGAAGTGTAATTTAATTTACTTTTACTCACAATTTTTTTTTAACTTCTGATCAGATTTTTTACCACAGTGCACAGCTTCACAACCATCACATACCGCTTTCAGGTGAACAGAAAGCTTGAAAAGGAGTCAGTCAAGAGGAGAAGTTCTTCTTAAGTAGAAGCAGACAAGATTTGAATACGTTTCATTTTTATACAAACCTAAAAATACCTTTAAGATGTGACGCCGGTCCACAAACTGTGTTGTCACTGTGACTTTCTTCAGCCCGAGCCGTGACGTCTGCAGCCTCTATCACTGTACATTGCGTGCAGTAATGATGCAGCCCACTGCAGAGCGCACCGTGGCGGCCAAAAAGGAAAGAAAGCTGCCTCATCAGCGGCAAATGGAGTAAATCATTAATGGAGCGATGTGAGGCTCCTGCTTTGATGGACTGGTTGTCTGGGCACTGACTGACTGACTGACGGGAGCACGCCATGGACTTCAACACAAAGAACAGGACCTTTCAAACAATGACTTATCTCGCCCCTGATTCTACGTCTATGACCTGTCATGACTCCATGGACGGACATTGAACCAGTGACCTTGAATCTTTTTCAAGGCTTTTTAAGGCCTGGCCTCGAGCAGCTGCTCTCACCTCCTGGTTCTCCTGGACGTAAATGTGTCAGTGCAGCAGGAAACAGAGAGGGAAAGTAGTGTAGGAACAAAGGGGGGGGGGGGTACGGAAGCCCTGAGGGGATGAAACAGGAAAAAAAGTGACAAGTCTCGCTTTAGTATGGCCTTGCAATACTTTTATCACTTTCTCTACTTATTCCCGCAGGGCTTCCATAAACCAGGCGACAGAGGAAGTTGTCACAGTGTTGCCAGTGACTTGATATTAAAGGGAAAAAAGTCGCACAGGGAAGGAAGTAAAGTATAAGAGGATCAGAGAGAAGAAGAGAGGGGGCACAGTGGAACACGACAGGGAAACCTGAGCCAACGGTACATGACGGCTTGGCAGAGGAAGAGAGGGGACGGGCGAGCGAGGGGGAAATGTGAGGATGACGGCGAGAGAAGCGGGGTAAAGAGAGAGAGAGAGAGAGAGAGAGAGAGAGAGAGAGATGGGGGGGGGGGGGGGGGGGGGGGCACGAGGAGCAGCTGGCACCAGCTAATGGCTCCTCAATCACTGTGTCTCCCCCCTCTGGTGGGAGGTCAGGGGAGCTGACACCCCCCCCTCCTGCCCTGCTTCTCTCTCCTTCGCTGTACTTGGCTCCAGTTGGCTGTTATGTAATGAAGCTGGAATAGGACGGGAGGGAGAGAGGAGCAGGGAGCTGATGTCTAGTTACTGGAGAGGAGGCGCTTGTTACGGGTTCAGACCGACGCGCTGTGTATTTAACCACCGTACTGTTCTCTTCTACTGTAAAGGCTCCAGAGGAAACCAAGGAACAGCTCATGATGAGGGGCTGAACATCCAATCCTCTGTGATTCACCTCAACACTCGCTTTGTGGATCTACGCTAGCTCTAAATACTGTGCAGCCAACTCCATTATATCCTAGTATAAAACACAAGGTAATATTCATTGTGCATGATGGAGTGTGAGTAACTACAGAAGGGCCGGAGGCTCAGTGCATGTCAACATGATTTGTGTTAAACAGTAACAGTTACGGTCAAAGTGATAGAAAGTGAAGCAGGGGACAGAACAAGGTTTTATAGGAGTCTGATACCAAGAAGACGGGAAACACGTCCCAAAAGAGCTGAGGGGAAAACAGCAAAATGAACTGGGCTGCTGGTTTGACTGGGCTTTCTGTGATTTCTGCTTCTTAGCCCAAAGGAAAAGCCAAGGAGCCGAAATGGGACGTGATTTCAGACAGCGTGGAAGACAAAGAGTGAGGAGAAGCCACAACAGGCAGATGTGGAGGAAGAAGCGGACGCGATTGAATTTCAGCGCGTGGATCTGAGCGCCACGAGAAGCTGCTTGATTCCTTGACTCTAATCCACTATAATTACAATCTCCCAGCGTCGGGAAGAAGTTTTACTTATCTGTCTACGTGCTCAGGAGTCAGTCTGCTCCTTCTCCCTTCCTAGCGTTCGTCAGTTCTCAGAGGGCAGAGGAAAGAAAGGAAAGAAAAGGCAGACGAGGAAATGTTCCTCAACGTTAAAAAAAAAAAAAAAAAAAAGCTCATCGAAAGCACGTGAGAAGACGTGCGAGGATGGAAAATAAGGAGAAGTTGGGATGGGGAATATAAAACACAGGAGATGAGGAGAAAGGCTGAGGAGGCCGCCGGGTGAAACAGGACGAAGACGAATGGACGCGCAGCGGAAAAGTATTGGTTTCAGAGGCCTGAGAGAAGGAGAAGAGACAGGGAGGAAGCAGCACGGGAACAAATGAGGACGAGGAATTGAGAGGCGTCGGGGAAAAACACAGCGTGATAAGACAAAGGTTGTTAATTCATGACAAGATGGGGTGAAAAAGACAAACACAAAGAGAAGGGAGGAGAGAGAGAGAGAGAGAGAGAGAGAGAGGCTGAGAGCGAGCACAGAGAAGCCTGTGGGTTAAATAACAGGCCAGTGAAGGTGGTGGTCATCAACCACCAGGGAAATCAGGCATGAAGCTCAGATACAAGTCATTTAATCCGCTACTGAGTCGTTAAAGATCATTTCTCTGCAGCACAAATTGCTCTGTAGTTGTGGCGAGTTCAGCTGCCGCCGGAGCGAAACGGCAACAAGCGGACGTCGAATGCTTCGACTTTTGTTGTTTGACGAAGCGACTTATCAAGCGCTTTATACACTATGTGTTCCCATAACTGATGAGCACTTCCGGTATTCAAATAATAAGCGAAATTATTTACTAGTTGCTGAAAAGAAGTGTAAAAGTGAACTTTAAATGAATGTGTGTTTCATTCAGAAGGTCGAACTCACACAACAGCGATAAACGATGATGACAGAATATTAATAATCAATGTAATACACTTCATATTGTCGGGAGCTCTGGTGCGGCGTCATGTGAAATGCTTCCAGTGACAGATCCATCAAAACGCACCCAGCACCACCTTGTGACCATCACTCAGTCGGCCTAGAGTTGTCATTTGACGTGAATGCATGGGTTCTAGTTAACAGTGAAGCCTGTTGGAAGTAGCAGCAGGAAACACACATGTTAGTGTCCACTGGAGTAGGACCAGTTGCCGTTTTCCTCCACCCATACATATTTTTATAGCCCATAATCAAAAAGCAGATGTCACTTCTGCTGTTGAAGGTAAAGCAGCGTTTGTAGTAAACAAAGCTCAAAGACTGTATTTGCAACAATACTGTTACGAACGAGGGTCAAACTAGACCGAACGGTTTACTATAGTTACGAACGAGGGTCAAACTAGACTTCACAAGATTCTAAAACACGCTCCTTGAGCGGGGAGAACTACGGCTCTCACGGAGCCGGGAGGAGAACGCGCTCACACTGAGCGGAGGCTTCAGGCGCCACGCCCGACGCGCTTCCAGCACACAGCTCTCTGTGTAATCCCTCACACCGACATCTGGCCGCAACCGGCAGACCAGGTCGCAGGGAACACAGGAGAGGGAAGACCCCAAATGCACGACCCAAACACAGTGTCTTAACAGTTAACAAAAGGTGGTTTATTTAAATACAACAAAAACTCACTGCACCGCAGGACTCAGTTCAACACAAAAGGAAGAACTAAAAATCACTGCAATGCAGGAAAACGATTAACAACCTAATTCACTATCTACAACTAAACGCTCCGTACACTACGGGCAAAAATCCTAAACATGAAACATAAGACCTAAACATAAGACACTCACAAAAACTTACATGGTGAGACAGGACATTATCAAAACCAAAAACTCCCTAGTATCACAAACTCTCCTCAACGTAACAATGGGGTAGCATCCAGCTACACCGAGCGTACACACCAGCAATGTGTGAAACAAAAAACATCCCTTAAATACTAACACAACCAGGTGGGTCCACTAATTACAAAGGAAATTAACTTCAACCACAGACCCACATCAAAACCCCAGGAGCGCCTCTAGCGGCGCGGAGGCAGAACGTCACAGAACCCCCCCCTCAACGGCTGGCTTCCAGACAGCCGCCAAAGAAAACACCCGACCTGGGCGGGCGGAGGGGGAACAACACAGGAGGCGGGCAGAACACAACCCCTCCTCAAACAAAACAGGAGTCCATTAAATGTCTATAAAAGTCCACTGCCTTTCAAGGCGGGCGACGAACCTCTTCCAGTCCCCGATGCAGAGGAGTAGGCAGTTTGACCGTCCCCAGACTGACAGTGAGACCTCTGGGCGGCCGCCGACGAAACATGAGCCCACCAGGGGCTTGACGCGGCCGAAACCGTCTGTCCATCAGACGTTGAGACCCCCGTGGCGGCCGACGGCGTAGGAGGCAGCGCCATCGTGGCAGCTGTTGACGCCGAAGGCGAGGCCACCAGTCCACGAGACAACTACGCTGCTCCGGACCACCGCCGGAGAGCAGGGAAAGAAGCGGCGTCCTCCTTGGACCACCGCGACGAGAAACAGGAACCAGCGGCGTCCTCCTTGGACCACTGCGACGAGAAACAGGAACCAGCGACGTCCTCCTTGGACCACCGCGACGACAAACGGGAACCAGCGGCGTCCTCCCTGGACCACCGCACCGACAAACAGGAACCAGCGGCGTCCTCCCTGGACCACCGCAACGACAAACAGGAACCAGCGGCGTCCTCCCTGGACCACCGCGACGAAACGTGGCCTCCACTGGACCACCAGGAACCTCAAGGGTCAAACGTGGCTTGGCGACAGGAACCTTCCGTGGTGCTGCCCTCGGGGAAACAAGAAGCAGCCCCACCCTCAGAGAAGCGCCCTTTTTGGAGGGCAGACGTGGAGCCGGAACCGGAGACGAAACCAGACGTGGAGCCGGAACCGGAGACGAAACCAGACGTGGAGCCGGAACCGGAGCCAGAGACGAAACCCGACGTGGAGCCGGAACCGGAGACGAAGCCAGACGTGGAGCCGGAACCGGAGCCAAAGACGAAGCCAGACGTGGAGCCGGAACCGGAGACAAAACCAGACGTGGAGCCGGAACCGGACCACCCTCAGGAACAGACGTGGCCGACACCGGACCACCATCAAGCACGGACGTGGTCTCCACCAGACCACCAGGCACGGACGTGGTCTCCACCAGACCACCAGGAACGGACGTGGTCTCCACCAGACCACCAGGAACGGACGTGGTCGAACGTGGCTTGGCGACAGGAACATGACGCGGTGGTGCCATTGGAACAACACGAAGCAAACCCACCCTCACACTACTCTTGTAGGCCAGACGAGGTGCTGGCACAGGTGAGCCGACTCGTGATGCCGCAGGCAAACCGGAAGTTGCTACAAAGTTCTCTGTCCTTTCAGCAGCCACACTAAAATCCACCTCCGATGAGGTACGTCCCTTAATTGTCCGTTTAAAATCCACCGTTCCATCACCCTGTCCCTTCAGCTCCCTCCATATCCTTCGAGCCTCGGATGGAGAGAGATAAACAGCTCCGGGCACGGTCTCCATCTGAGTGACGGGAGCCGTGGGCGGAGCTACGGCAGACACTGCTGCCGGTTGAGAGTCTGTTGGCGCCCCTGAATAACAATAGGCCACCGCTGTTCTGGCCGCTGCCAAAAACCCAGACCGCAGTGCTGGATATCGCTGTGATGGCGGGCGTCCGGCCAGCTGGGCCGCCAACTCCTTCCGTAGCGCGGGGAACCACGTGACCAATTCCGGAACTCCCGGAATTGCGTGGAACTACGGCACGACAACAATTAAATCGTCCAATCGATTTAATCCGTACAGCCGGTCCAATGGAGCCGGCGAGGTGCACGCAGCCCTGACATAATCAAAAAACAGCCCCCAGAAGCGAGGGTTGATCTGCTCTGAAGCAGCCGAAGCCATGTGGACACTCCGGTGCCAAAACGAAACAAAACACAGAGCAGAAACAAAAGCACGCACACAAAACACAGACAAGCTAACACGGACTAAACACTTAGCTGGCTAGCTAACCTTAACAAACACGAACTAAACACAAACTATGGGTCGGCTGGGATCTGATTTGGCTGGTGTGTTCTGTTACGAACGAGGGTCAAACTAGACCGAACGGTTTACTATAGTTACGAACGAGGGTCAAACTAGACTTCACAAGATTCTAAAACACGCTCCTTGAGCGGGGAGAACTACGGCTCTCACGGAGCCGGGAGGAGAACGCGCTCACCCTGAGCGGAGGCTTCAGGCGCCACGCCCGACGCGCTTCCAGCACAGAGCTCCTCTGCGTAATCCCTCACACCGACACCTGGCCGCAACCGGCAGACCAGGTCGCAGGGAACACAAGAGAGGGTGGAGACCCCAAATGCAAGGAAGAACTAAAAATCACTGCAATGCAGGAAAACGATTAACAACCTATCTAAACTAAAACGCTCCGTACACTACGGGCAAAAATCCTAAACATGAAACATAAGACCTGAACATAAGACACTCACAAAAACTTACGTGGTGAGACAGGACATTATCAAAACCAAAAACTCCTTGGCATCACAAACTCTCCTCAACGTAACAATGGGGTAGCATCCAGCTACACCGAGCGTACACACCAGCAATGTGTGAAACAAAAAACATCCCTTAAATACTAACACAACCAGGTGGGTCCACTAATTACAAAGGAAATTAACTTCAACCACAGACCCACATCAAAACCCCAGGAGTGCCTCTAGCGGCGCGGAGGCAGAACGTCACAAATACAGTGAACCTTCCACAGTGTTGGATGCGTTTAGTTTCAACATACTGTACAAACAGCGTGCATGCTGGTTCCTGGCCTCAACACAGGGTCATTTAAACAGGTCTGACATGAGGTGACAGAGATCGACCTTTTAACTCAACACAACAGGACAAGAACAAACACACAAGCTATCATTCTCTATTGAGAAGGTGCTGCGCGAGTCGCGTAGCTGCTTCGTTGCGTTCAGGGACAGTAGGTCATCTCTATAAGGATGTGTCATTCATTATTTTAACTTTGAGTTTATTTATAGGACACGCTTGACAATGACGTTTGAATAATTTGTGCCTTATATGATTTTCCAACAAAGAAGTTCATAAATTTAGAGAAATGTATTCCACCCCCTCATTAAATTTGAATATGCAAATATTGGAAAAACGGCTAATGACAAAGGTTTTACCCTTTAAAAGACACACTAGGGGAATTACATTACAGTACATGTGATCAGACTTACATACCTACATATACTGTAACATATAATAAATACAAAGACTAACTCAGAGCATACGTGAGCATCTCTGTCCATCACACCACTGCAGAGCAGCGTCTCCATGCAGATGCCCTCTGCACAGCTTAACTTTGTGTCCTGCTGCTGCTGCTTCCCCCTCCTCCCCCTCTTCCTCATCCCCACTTTCTCCTTGTTTATTTATTGTCTAGAGGATCTCAAACCACAATTGACTTTTGGGATTGATTTGGCAACACCCTCCTCCCTCCACATCATTTTACTCCCCCTCCTCTCCTTTCCCCACCCTCACGATTTTTAATAATCTATGGGCCTCCTTCGTGAGTCAAATAGAAGAAAGGAGGGGGGGGGGTTATGGGAAAAGAGCAACTGGATGCTTCTGTAATACAGTCACAAAGTTAAAGGAACCTTGACGACGAACTATATACAATAAAGAATGCAAGTGGTAATGATCATTAATAATCAAAAAGTTGTCCCCAGGAAGTTAAAATCCACATGTTGGCATTTACTGTAGCTTTACTTTTTAGTCACCTGACAAACGTCATAAAACTGTCATGAAAGTTAATACAACATGAATTGATCTTTAATTGTATTGATCTCCACCTCCGTCCCGTACGTACTGTAGCAGTAGAAGCTGTGCCTGTGTTTATGTGCGCTTCCCGCTCTATTTGTCATTTCGGCTGTGGGCTCGGGTGACACCTTGTTCATTTGGAAAACCGATCACGTAGATAGAAACAGGTTCCTGGATGTCGGATCGGACGGGGCCTGGGAAAAAGAAGAGGCGACACATGTGACAGCATTAGTGCACAACAATTTGCTTCTCATGTGCCTCTAGCTCAGTTATTATAGGAAAAAACAACAACTAAAAACTGAAGAACCACTAAAACAAAATGCTGAAGAAAAGAAAACACAAATAAATATTTGTTAAAGTTTAATTGATTTGAACTCATTTGAACAGTTTTTGTTCACACCAGTTTGTTCCTCATGGCAAGTATTGGCTCTCTATCTCCATCTGATAGCTTGACTTTCATCCATTACGGTGGCAGGACGTCTGAATTGAAATTGATTCGTCTGATAGCAGCTAATGAAAGTGAGCTCAACGAAAATAAGGCGTCTTTCTGAGACTTAATTTTTGTTCTACATAGGAAATATATCATTTTGACACCTGCCAGTAATTTATAAATTAAAGAAATCCGTCACAGGTGCCAGTACCAGCTGAATCACAGCCACAATTATCACCGGTGCAAATGGGCGCTTGGCTTTAAAAGGACATGAGGACAGTCCTCATGTGACCTGCATCGCCTGAACGTGTTACCAGCCTGCGAACCAGGCGGAAAGGCTGGGATCAGATGGGACATCAGCGGTGAGATCAGATCTGAAGCTTCTCTATCGTCTCCTGGGCTGAGCAGCATCGTCCATGGTGGTGCCGGTCCAGTGATTTGGCAAGAACGAACCCTTTTAGTGCCGTATACAGTAAGTCAGCATTAGAGCGATGGCTTCCTGTGAGACGCATACGGGCATAGAATCAGATGCCAGTTCATCCTAAATGCTCTGTTGACTTCAGCCAACAGGTTTTATTAAGTTACAGTAATTCAAATGTTTGCAGGTCAAAGTCCAATTATCCAACAGTTGAACGTTTTTGCACCAGCTGACAGCAGAAGTCAACATTCACACTGACTACTTTGAGTTGCATTTATTTATTTGGATTCTTATTATTATTATTCTTGACTCCTGTAAAAAGGTGTCTTCGTGTCTAAAGGTCTCACTCTGTAACTGGTACAGTAGCATTAGCGTCAGTAGAAACATCCTGTATTTTGTCCAGCTCTCACCTCATCTCTCGGATCCTTGTCGGTTTAAAGAGCAGGCTCTTTTTGAACCACACCTTAGTCGTGTTGTCACTTCGGCCCTCAGGGACCCTGTGGCTGGTCGCCTCCTAGCGCTGCAGTCTATCGTGGACGCTGGTCTGTGGTAAAAACACAGCCGACTCTGCGCTTCTTCATGGCCTCCGCTGTTTGACATCACAGCTTCACATCTGTAGATCCACACGCGTGGATCGGGGGTTTGTTGGGCTTGTCTCATTATAAATCCTTAAGGTCATGATGTTAAATGGGCCTTAACACACACTACAGTAACACCGGCTATGCTAACAAGCCTAAACACTCACTCACATGCACGCATGCTGCTCCGCTGGTTTATATGGTGAGCGATGCACATAAGAAAGCCAAGGTTGCACAGGAATGGATTCAGCAAACTGCATTAGCATTTCCTGTTTGGGAAATGGAAACAGAATTCAAAGCAGGTCCAGGTGATGTTACTTCGCAGTGTTCTGGAGGCTGTGCTCGCCCTATCTCTCTCTGTCCAGCTGGAGAATCTCTGTCCGTCTGCCAGTATCCAGACTTTGCTTAAATCAGCCCCCGTTAATCCTACTGTACCTTCCTGTGCGCTCTCTCCCCTCCACACACTTCCTGTTTCTGCCATTAACGTTGACGCTGAACAACGGGGAGGATGCAATAGGAGGCAGCTGCAGCGGGGATTGTTTAAGGGGACAAATGACTGCTCCAACGTCACCTCCCTTTTTCTGTGTGTGTGTGTGTGTGTTTTCTTACAGTGCAGTTCAACTTGATTCCTGTGGGGCTCAGAATAGTGGCCATCCAGAGCACCAAGACAGGGCTGTACGTCGCCATGAACAGCGAGGGCTACCTCTACACGTCGGTACGGTCAGCACACACAGTACGGGAAGGCCTTTATATGTGACATGCAGTAGAGATGAAGAACAATGATGCCACAGCTCTGAAATGGTTTCAAATGTAAATCAACCAGGAACACTTTAAGAAAATAGAAAAAAAAATTCTCAGGCTCCATTTTCACATCTGGTATGTTGTAGGCAACATCAGGCAACACAATGAGCCTCATCCTCTTTTAAGCAGCAGATTATCCATGAAGGCTCACCGTATGTTATTTAAGAAGCTTTGCAGGAATTTGTGCACATTAAAACCACAACAATTTTTTGTTTAAAGATGAAAGCACACTACAAATCACACCTACAGCACAGAATGAATTAGAGAACTGACTAGCTGTTAAAATCATATACCAATAACAACTGTGTACATTTACAGTAGGATAAAAGTGTTCACTTTAAACTAACCAGATGAATTGTTTAGTCATTCAGAGTTGTTTCTTATGAGGTTTTCCACATTTACATCTCATATTTACAGCAGACATTCGAAGGAGCTGCAAATTTTGATGAATAATTCAAAACAAGGGATTGTTCTGAAGTGAGTTCTGCAAACGCTGACACTATTTGATCCCAAGCAGGTTTCATTTTGCTCGCACACTGGCGGTGACAGTGTGAGGTCTTAGAGTCTGTGCACTCAGCTCAGACGCTGCTTCCCGGGCGCCGATGTGCAGAGAGAGGCGATAGAGCGGAGCCACGGGTTTGAGAGGTGGGTGGAGGAACAGATGAGGAGTCAGAGGGATGGATCGGAGTGCTTGTCTCAGGACAAATAAACAGGACGGTTCATGACTCTCCAGTCTAATTTTAACTGTAAGTGCCAGTTACCGGAATGATACAACTTAGCCCCAATCCATATTTTAACCTCTAACGCCACTGTGGCCTCAGACTGGAGAAATAAAAAACTCTTTTTCCCTAATGAGCCCCACGGTCCATGCACGTGACTCTTTCAGGGTTCTGAGCCCCCTAGACACATGCACATGGACACACATCCAGTCGATGGGGTGGTTATATTTACCCAGACATCCTCCTCACAGAAGAAAGGTGACCCATTTTCACCGAAGGAAAAGAGAGATGGGAAGAATAAAAAGTCGTTCGAGAAAATCCCTCTGAGATGAGGAAGGGGGGAGGACGAAGGAGAGCAGGGCTGACTTTACCTCAAACTGTCTGTTCAGCCATTGTTCTGTGTAGAGATGGGCATCCGAGGGAAAAATGGATGGGGAATACGATGCTGAGCAGAAACAGAGCAGGGAGGCGTGTTGAGCGGTGGCTGCCCCCAGGTTTCAGGCAGAGCGAGCGCGCCCCGACTCACTGTTACGCAACTGTTCGCATGTGCTGGATCATCCCCTGAAGGGCAGAGGGAAGTACACGTCGCCCATGTAGATGTTATGCTCGATGTGTGGCATTTTAGGGCTGGTGCTCTGTTTTGCATCGGAATCATTTATTTCTTATTGGTGCTTGAGGTTCTTATTGTGGTTGGTTGTTGGACTTGACTTTCAGGATAAAGGAGGCAACGCTACAATGCTGTTAGAGTAGTGTGAAATCAATGCTCAGTACGTCAGTGATGTACATGGTGATAAAATAGTGTGACTGATGCAGGTTGTTTCCAAGGAGCCTTAAGCCCTTCAATTGCACACCTCCAGACTGAAGGAGGCTAATTATTTATCTGAAATGAGTGGATATCATGTTAGTAGTGGGCTACTACCGGTGACTATATTTTGGAGGATCCACTGAACTTTACATAACTTGATATAATAGTTAAAACATACAGTTATAACTTGATGATGCACCTTTTAAGTGATGTGAAGAGGTGTTTCTCTCTCGTTTGCGTAGTAATAACAAAGACTCACCTTGGCTGCAGCAATGTTCCAGTGGCTACTCAGCATTAATCTTTCACAAGGCCTCCATGGCAGATGTGCCCCCCCTCAGCAACCCCCCCCCCCCCCCACACACACACAATATATAGAGATCATTACAACACTTATTTAAAGGACTGAGAATTAAGAAGAAGCTCCTTCCAGCTGTACGTGTGCCAGTAAAAGCTCAACAATAAAAGGTCTTTTACTGTTTTTTTTTCAGGCCCATAATTTATGTCTCCTTTAATTACACCTAATATTTAGCTTATTGCTGCATTTTTATAAATGTGTAGTAGTTTCCTCTTGATATGTTATTAGAGTTTTTTTCTCCTTTTGTTACAAAACATTTTGTGAATATGCATATTCAGAATAAGTTCAGCATATACAGGTACACACACATCACATTTAACCTTGCTTGATAAGATTTTACCCTATAATTAAAGGACAAACACTTCTTGGTCAAGGTCACTTAATGACACTCCCCTCTCTCCAGGAAAAGAGAGTCAGTGTAGAGTAAAGTGCTTGGAACCAGACTTCAGACTTTATTGTATCTATTTAAGGATGACCAAGACACAGCCCTCGGGAGAGACTGGAAAACAAGCAGCTAAATGCAGCCAAATGGTAGCGCAGAGTCAAGTTGTTAAACTCTGGGTTGTTGAAATAACAGGGAGTGGGAGTACAGTAACAGGCTTAATGATGGAGTCAATATATGTTTGTCCTCACATGGGCCTCTTGTTTCAGGACGATAAAACACGAGGCCAAAGGTGAGATGGAGTGAGTCACTGCAAGCCATCTACCAGAACATGTGCAGTTTAGGAAGTAGCATCTGCTGCAACAGTAAAATGAGGAAGAACGAGAGTAAATGAAGTGATCAGGGCAATTTGATTGAGAGAGAGGAGGGAAGCAAAGGATGCTGGGAAGAAAATAACAACATCTGCACTAGGAGACTCAACCTCTCGCTGACTCCGCCCTCTCACTGACTCCTCCCTCTTGCCGACTCCTCCCTCTCGCTGACTCCGCCCTTTCGTTGACTCCTCCCTCTCGCTGACTCCTCCCTCTCGCTGATTCCCCCCTCTCTTACTCATGTGCAGTCTGTCCTGGTCCCTGTCTGTCGTCTCCCGTCGTCCTCATCACACTGCTCCACGCCCCAGATTCCTGTCACCCCATGAGCCTCTTTAACTCAGCACATATATCCCTGTCTTGATGTGCCCTTTTATCCGCTGTCCTTGTGTCATCTGTGTGTTTGTCTTTCACCTCCTCGTCCTGACACCCTCAAACCTTTCCTCTTCACCATTTTATCACATTTCAGTTTATGTGCAAAGCTACTGAAGCTCAGCATTAAATTAACACAATATATTTCATATGTGGTCCTTATTATTTAAGGTTAATACAGTATTAACAGCATTAACCAGTATATGCATTACTGTATATTGTTGCTCCTGTAAGTATCGTGTTTCATATTGTGTGATGTCCCCTTGAGACGTCACCTCTCCTTTGATGTGAGGCAAATGAGTTATAAGTTTTTGATAATAACACCCAGCATTAGCTGAAGCAGAGCTTTTCTTAGCGGAGCCAGGAAGCCAACCTGTATGAGGAAAAAGTCCAGCTGGGCTTCATACACCCATCCCTCTTTACACGTTCCCAACGATACACTCCTCTTCTTCATTTCTCCCCTGTCGCCTTCGCCTGCGACGCCTTTATTCATCTGGTCACTGTACATTTGTCTTTATTCCCACTCACCGTCTCTTCCTATCTCGTGCCTAATGCCGTACAAGTCCTGCCTTTCGAGGAGAATAATGAAGCGTGCATGGGCAGCGGTGTGTCCGTCCTGCAAGGCATGAGTACAGGAGCTCCTGCAGCATCGGGGCGCTTGGGAGTAGCTCAGCAGAGGTTAATGGCGGGGGGAAACTCCTTGTCATGGCTCCATTGTCTGAGGCGCTGGGACACACTTACCTGTGGGCACCTCCTGTAAATTGCTTTCTGATAAAAATAGGGCTCAGCCGTGTAGCTGGCCCACTTTATTAGCTGTGTGCTGAGGAAAAGCCTCCTGGGTGGAGAGAAAGGAGGAGGAATGATGTGTGCTTGGTCAGGGGGGCGAGTGGGGGGTTGGCGGGTGGTGTGAGAAAGACACACACACACACACACGCACACACGCACACACACACACACACACACACACACACACACACACACACACACACACACACACACACACACACACACACTGCCCCGTGCAATTTAGCCACCGTCCACATCCCCACAAACACACATGTGCAGTCAGGTATAAACAATCTGACAGAGGCAGGCAGACATAATTGGGCCGGACTTCGATACCCAGGACCAGCTCTGGACAGACTCTCCAAAGTTAACAGAGGAAAAGTTGAGCAAAGTAAAACTTTCCTCCGCCACATGACATTCTGGGTCTATGCGCAGAGGATAAACGACCAGGGTTCCACTTACAACCCAGTACAGCAGAACGCTGTGAGGGAGAAGACACAGTGTGTATTTACTGTCCATACATGTGAACTATTTTAGCTCCTCTGTTTAACAACAGCAACTAAAGAGCTGAAATCACCATTGATTCCTGTAAAGCCTGTCTTTACTGCGTGATTTCATTTCTGTGGCATTCAAGCTTCAACTTTCACCTCTCTTGTCTGTTCCTCATCAGCCTTCCAGCTCTTTTACTTGTCCCACACCCTTCACCTGCACCGTGTTCGCTCCTCCTCCCTTGTTTGCTCCCAGCCCTCTCTGCCTGCGTCCTGCACCATTCGTGGTACAGTATTCTCTCTGAGCTCCTCACTGGGGACTCCTTTAGTAACGCGTGGCGATATGGAAGAGATGAGAAAAGCAGGACAGGAGAATGGGCCGAGAGAGATGTGGGGCATCGTTATCCACCTGAAAAGGCTGCAGCTCTGTCCGGGGCCAATCACGGTATTAGATGATTCTACAGTATTTGTCTTTGTCAGCTGCTGTTTTTTAGTGACAGAGAGTGATAAGATTGACGCGACATCCAGCAACCTTAAGACCAAACCAGTGCACTGAAAACATCTGCAGATTCCATATTACCACTCTGCCAAATTCAGACTATAGGAAGTGGAAAGCAGTGAGACCCAGCTGGCCTGTGTTTAGTAGGCATCTAATTATAGTGTAATTGCGAGTTGTTTTCACATTAAAGTGTTTGATGTGTCAGTCTCAGCAGCTGATGCCAAACAATCTGCCCGAGTCGGTGGAAACAATCATAATATTAAGTTATTGTGAGGAAATTCCACCTGGCTCCACAGACAGAGGGGAGCGAGGCGGAGAACACAGCAGGTCCCGTGACTGCGCTCGGCAACTGGATCAGCACCTTGGAGAGCGCACACGTACTGTATGCGCGGTTCTTGTGACTTTATGAATCCCTCATAATTTCTAAATAAATGTGACCCACAATGCATTTCAACTTTTACAAAAGTCCTCAAGATAAAGTGGGGCATTAAAAGAGTTACTCATGCTTATCACTCATATCAGTTACTACTAATACACACCCAACGATTAACGTATCTGGAAGATTTGTTTCTTCAGCTTTCCAGTGCCTTCTCTTCGACTCCTCTCCTCATACTGACCTCAGTCACCCACCGAATCGGTGAACTCTCATCTATTTTTCTTTGAGTCAGCAGTATTTGCTCCTCTTTGCGCTCTGCCCTCTTTCACCCTCTTCCTCAACCTTGCTTACACTCTGAATAACCCCCCTCAAAAAAAAAACACACACACACACACACTCGCACACAATCACCTTGTCTATTTATTATGGCAGCAGACGCTGCAGAAGAAGATGGGAAGAAATGCAAAGGCAGAAGAAGGGAAGAGCAGGCGACAAAGAGGATATGAAAAGGAAAGATAAGGAAAAGGAGATAAGGATGGATGAAAAATAGATGGGAGGTTGTTTCCCTTTGGAAAATCCCCACGTGCACAGAGGGTCTGGCAGTCAAGGTGAGAAGCGTAGGACATACCCCCCCCCCGCCTCTTCCCTCCTGCCCCCTCTCCAGCTGTGCTCACTACACCGAGTCAAAGTGCCCTTTCTTCTCTTTCTTGGCTGTTTCATGAAATGTGCATGCGAATGCGAGTTTCAGCATTAGGATTACAGCATCTCTTGTGCATGTGTCTTGCACACACACACACACACACACACACACACACACACACACACACACACACACACACACACACGCGCGCGCCCTTTCGGCAAACAGCGCGTGGCTTGTGTTTTTCCGGGGGCAGCGAGCGCATCAGGCCTGGTCGAGCTCCACCGCTCCTCAGGGCGTCCCTGTAAATGCCAGAATGTTGGCACAGCCGAGGACCCCTGAAGTAGTCCGACTTCTTCCTCCTCCCGGCCGGTCAGCGACTTGCAGACACCCCGAGGGTTCGCCAACGCGGCGAGAGGCCAATAGGTAAAGATCAGACGGGGAAAGACACAGAAAAGACCTTTAGAGCCAGCTGAGAAGGGTCTGATCGTTAAAAAACATCCCTGTGGTGTCGGAAAGTTGTTATTGTCAGAGGTTATAATAGTTGCAGATGCGGATGTTCCTTCCACTTTATGTAATTTTATGTAATTTATTTATTTTTTTACTGTTTTCTTCATAAATGCTGAGTTATAGCTTAGACCCAGAAGCTGAGAGAGCAGTGCTGATGACAACACTACAGGAAGCGCCAGCGGGGCTGTACAGTGTTTTGTCCACGCGCCTAAATTAAAAAATGATAATTATTCAAGTCTTTAGACAATTACTTTGCCAGATCCTGTGATGCTTCCTCAGCTGTTTGTCCTGAGAGTGGTTTTTCGCCTCATTTGCTCTGATAATAATCGGCGTTGCTGGTAAACAAGCCTTTGAGTGACTAACCTTTTGATGCTGATTCCTATTCTTCTGATGTGATTTGCTACTGCGGGTGAATCTTTCATTATTCATTACAGGTACAAAAACACCCACATGCACTTCATTGGGTTCTCATGGTGTCTGCGGTGATTAAAGTTTTAAGACAGCTTTTTTAACACCATGTAATTTTACTGTACGTCAGATGGTGGCGTAACTATGTAAACGTATGTCATGACAAGACTTTTACATCCCATCATACACAGATCAGCTTCCTGGGGCCAATAAAGGTCCCAATCCCCTTACAGGAAGTGCTTTGTTAAAGAAAGACAACATTCAATTCATGATCAGTCCATTACATTTTTATAAGTTTTCTTCCCTGCAGGATATTTTTATGACAGTTTTAGTTTTATGGCCTTGTGAAGTGAACGCAGGATGGACTGCTAGAAGGAGCGATTCGCTGTGACACACAAGGCTGTTGACTGATGTCATATTTTCAGGCAAACTTGTCCAAAAACAACTTGAGTTCACATGCTCTGAAATAACACCATTCCCTCTTCTGCACATTCTATTTTAGATGAACAAACAGACAGCCTCTGCACTGAACCTACCCACAGGAACTTTTCAGACTGATCAGATCTGAGGCGTCTGGATGTGGATAACGACGTTACACTGGTGCTCATATCGGGCTTGAATAAAAAAAATGTCTTTTCAAAATCAATCAGTGATCTTTGGTTAGTTAGACATGAGCCTTTTCTGCTGCCGATCTGAAGCAAATAAATGTCTTAAGCTGCATAAACGATCAGCAGATCAATAAGCATCAACATTAGTCACACATTCATATCATCTCCTTCCCTGTAACAAGGAAGTCTTCATCCTCTCACTTGATTTAAATTGAATGAAGTTTGAAGCCAGCACACACTTGGACTTGACTCTGAACTCTATAGTAATATATCATAACCGCTCGAACGAGGCCAGTAACGGTCCCGTGGGCATTTGGTCCAGTAACGACTGTGACACCTATCGATTAGACTGTACCTGCTGACACATTACACCATTTACTGATTTACTGATTAGCTGTAAGAAACTCAATACATCTCCAGTCATGTCTGAACACTTCATTCATGTGCCCTGTGGACTCTATGGAATCTATTAGTCCTCTGGGACCACGTCTGGGACTTAAAGCCCAGAGCTTAACCTGTTGTTGCTCTATCACAGCTTGTAGGTCCTTTCAGGTTCCTCTCATCGCTCCCCATGTCCAATCAAACCCTAATCATTTTTTTTCTGCCCTAACGCTTATTGACTTTCACAGACGCTTTACATAGAATCAATTTCCCAGCTGAGTGCATGGGAGGCCCAGCTGTTAACGGCATCTGTGTGCCTGCAAACAGGCCTGAATGATGTCTTCAGGTGTGTGTCATCGGGGGAGAATAATCCCACTGTAAGGTCTTTGTCTCTCCATCCCTCACTTCTCCACTTTTCCTTTCCTCCTCTTTCACCTTATTTTCTCCCCCTCCCCCCGCCGCCCCCTCTCCTTCCCTCGCTCGGCCCCTTTCTCTCTTCTGGTCTGTGGGAGTGAGTGATGAGGAAGGCGACCGGCCCATCCGTCACTGCTGATGTGGTGTGAGAGTGTGTGTGTGCATGCATGTCATCTGGCACCGGGTGGCCTCCCACTGATGTAAAAGGGATCTGTCATGTCTCTCTGTCACAACAGCAGACACGCTCGGGTGGATGTACACACACTGAACAAGGACGCACTCACAATCCTCTTGTCCCCACTAAAATGTTCTGTGTGCAACAGAGGACTTCATAGCAACTGTGTCAAGAGGACTTGGGTCGTGGATGCCTTCTTGTGACGCTAACTTGATGTGATTTGCGAGTGATTGTCTGTCTTTTTTGTCCCTTTCTATTTCAAACACAAGCGACATCAAGGTCTCTGCCTGCTAATTCACACAAGACAACACAATTTGGACATTTAGGTGACAATAAATAAAGTTTGGTGTTTACAAACTGAGTATAACCTGGTGGTGAAGGGATGGGAGCTCATCTTCAGCAGCAGTGACAGAGTGTGTTTTGAGCAGCCCCTGTTGAGCACGAGAGGTTCTGCATCCGTTTCAATACAGCTGACAGATCAAGTAAATGAGGCTTCCTGGAATTAATATTTACAGAGTGAGTGTTGGTTGGTGGAGTGGAGGTTCTTTTTCATTATTTGGACACAGCTCCCATTTCTCAGGTTTGTCATTTTGATTGCAAAGTGTATCACAATAGCAAACAGAATCAAAGCAACAAGACACAGTGTAAACGTAAGGGTTTTATAATGTAAACATCAAAATTCTGACTGAAATCATATTATAGTGATTCAAGTGAGTGTTTGATTTAGAGCTCTCCCTGCACCTTTAGATACAAAGCTCACAAGTTTATAAAAAAACTGCATTGTCAACAATCAGTGTTACGATTCCCCCTCCAGCCCAGTGGTGGCACTGTGACCTCATTGTGTGTTGATTTTTGTACAGTAGATGTTCCTTTTACTGTTTATACCTCTTCAGGTGTGTCTTGTTTTGTTGATTGTGGTTGTCCTCGTTGTTATTGTAATCCCAGGTCCTATTGTGTTTGCAGCTCCTTGTGTTTTCTATCTTTCATAAATTTAGAATTGTATTTCCAGCCTTGCTGTGATCTTAGTTCTGTAGGGACGTTTGGGGCTGTGGTTGGAGCGTTTTGCTGCTGACGCCATGGGCGTGGGTTTGAATCTTGCCACAGGAGTTGCAAGCCAGTGAATTGTGTGCCAGTCCTCAGCCCAGGTAAATAGACAGAGTTGCATCAGGAAGGGCATTCGGTGTAAAAACTTGGCAAACATGCGAATCATTCTGTGGTGACCCCTTATGGGAAAAAGCCAAAGGGAGTTACCTTCTTTACTAAAATCCTTGAAAAACCGACTTGACATCTCTCCTGACTAATGTTGCTCGACATTAACATTAACATTCAAAGATAAGATAAGGTAAACCTTATTCATTCTACAGTGAGGAAATTGAATTGCCAGAACAGCCACATGTAGAAACAGTTAGAAATGAACAAGGAAAGCATGTACAAATCAAACCACTGTAGGTCCTTGAACAGAACCTTGTGGAACACCATGAATTTGATTCAGTTAGAAAAAGCAAGAAAGAGGAAAAACTCTGGACTCTGGGAAACCCAACAGAGTGCTGACAAATGATATGCAGACAGATGTGCCTCTGTCCCCTGCGTATCTACTGTGTGAATAATGTGTCCCTATAAATGACTGTTTAATAGAGTGTTATCCTTTAAAGCGCCAATGCTGATGGCACCCTGGGTGTGCGTGACAAACTACGTGTGTCTGGCCTCTGTCCAAGACAAATCACCTATTCATTCTAAACAATTTTAAAAATTCACTCAGAAAGTAGCTCCCATTTTATATGTCAGACATAAACAATGACATATGACATATTGCTTTGTAGAGCTACAGAGAAGATGACAAAAAGACACAAAGGGGCAGCAGCTCCACCTCTTGAGAGGTTTTCCCAACGAGCTGCTGTTTAAGCAGAATACTTTCGAGATTTTATGAAAGTAAATGCATTAGCAAGGGTCCAGAGACAGATTTCATTTGGTCATAATTTGATTGGACAGGCAAAGGTGTGCTACTCTAACAGCATTGGTTTGAAACAGGAAACAACTGGCTCCAGGAACGCCCTATGTTTAGTCCGCTCTATTTCTGATGCAGCCCACAGGTCTGGTCAATCAGCTTCCAGATGAACAAGTTGTTGCTGATGTGTGTGTGTGTGTGTGTGTGTGTGTGCAGGTGATCAGATACTGTATGGCAGCACAAACTCCAAAACATGAAAATGAGTGTGTGCAAACACAGTTAACGATAAGAGCCTGATGACACCTTCCATAAGACTCCAGACCCTTAGATCTGGCTCTGTGCTATTAGAGCTGAGCTAATGTGGGGCTGGGGAAATGAAAAGCTGCCTAAGTGAATGGATGTGTAATTAAAGTATGGGAGATACAGTCTATGTAATTAGCTAGTTTATGTGTGGTACAGTGGATACAGCCAGGCGCTGAGGCCCTGAGCCTATACGGTGGCAGCTAAACAGAGCACAGAGAGCAGCGGGAGGACAGCGGGCGAGAGAGGGGGGAATGAATGAGAGGGGTAGAAAGAGAGAGAGCAAACTCCTTATTCAGGCCTTTTCAACTCACCTGTCACATCAAGGCTCCAAATCAATCCTGCAAATTGGTTTGTTCCCTGACAAGGTTACCAAACGGCGGAGGGGTGGAGGGAGTGACGCGCTGGAAAGGCAGAATATGAGCTGGAGACACTGTGTGAGCAGTAATAGGTGAGAGATGGAGGAGGGCGGGATGTCTCGGTGTTGACGTACGGCCTAACGCAAAGCTGTGTGTATATGTGTGCTCTGTGTGTGAGCTGAAGGCCGACAGCTGGGCTGTTAAACTGCGGAAGGGGTGAAGGATCCGGTGGATTGTGGGTTGTTGCAGGTAAACGCGACTGATGAGTTGCATGTGGACATGAGCATGTAAATGAGTTTTTTTGTTTGTATGATGAAGTTTGTGTGTGTGTCTGTGTGTGTGTGTGTGCGTGTGTGTGTGCGTGTGTGTTGGCGCCGCCCCCAAAGATGCTCCTGTAACCCTGTCACAATGAAATGTGAGGCTCATTTTGTCCTGTTCCCCAGCTGAGCCAGTAGAACTGCAGAGTAAATATATAAATAATAGATCTGACCTGCTGCGTGTGCGTCTGTGTGTGTGTGTGTGTGTCTTTCAGGAACACTTCACGCCCGAGTGTAAGTTTAAGGAGTGCGTGTTTGAGAACTACTACGTCACCTACTCGTCCATCCTGTACAGACAGACCCAGTCGGGCCGGGCCTGGTACATTGGGATTAATCGGGACGGACAGGTCATGAAAGGGAATCGCGTCAAGAAGACGAAGGGAGCCGCTCACTTCCTGCCCAAACTCATTGAAGGTACAGACTGACACACAGGCAGCTAGTGCTGTAGAGCACTAGCTAGATGGGCGTTAAGACCCAACAGCAAACTCCAACTCCAATACTATGAACTGTAGCCCTTTACGTTTCTATTGCCATTAAGTACCCATGAAGATAGGACAGTAAATCACATCATGTTTAATTGATTCCATTAAAGACTGAAATGTTTCTAATACACAGTTGATCAATATTATAAACTGAAAATGAAATCAGCATCTAAGGCAAAATGTCTTAGATGGAAAACCACCAGGACAGAACTGTTTGCTCTTCAATGATTCCTTGACATCTGTCCGCAGTGTTTTAATGATTCTTTAACATACTGGCTGTGGGCTTTGTAACTGGACCTCTGCTTACAGCTAAGCACCAGGATCAACACTTGGAACTTGTCCTAACGTTGCTGTAATACAGGCTTTAAATACCGTTCATAACCCAGGAAACCTTTTGTTTTCGCACAGTGGCCATGTACAGGGAGCCCTCTCTGCACGACGTCGCCGAACAGAGTCCTCCCAGGAAAACACCCAAGACCTCCAGTGACTCACCCGTGCACCAGAACGGCAAGAAGGACGCTCAAACCAAAGCCAAAAGCTCCAACTCCTAGCGCTCAGCGACGCGGGGGACGAGGGACGGATGACACGGGGCCCCGGCCAACGCCTGAACGGGGTCGTTTGGGCTGCACCGACCCCACAGAACTCCATATACCACAATGCACTGGTGCAGAGGAGCGGATCTGACCTCTTTTAACTTCAGAGACCCCCGTTCACACCAGCCCTCCACCTTCCTCTTTGATAACAGCCGGGGATTTAAAAGCAATAACTCCACGGAGCGGTGAACAGTAGCCTAGCATCATATAGCATGTCACCACAGCTGGCCCCGGCCAGCTGGAAGGGTCCCACCCGCGTCAGCCGCCCATTCCTCCACTCAACCAAATTCCCAAAGCGGTGTTTTTATGTCCCTCCCGCGTCCCACAGAGCGAGGCTGTCACAGGGACTCTGCAGACTTTAGTTCCACCGCCATCTGCTCGAACCACGTCTTCCGTGAGTGCCGGCGACTCTATGACGCGCGCGAGGCCCGTTTGTGTCCTCATATGTGTGCATGTGTATGTGGTCTTTTTGTTTCTTGTGCGACGTCATTAGTTTGTGACACGGAGTCTAATTTCCCCTTACATCCTTTCTGGCTTTGTTAATGGAGTCGGAGGTGGATTCAAATGTTTCACGGCATGAACACACACTCGCGGGTCCTCTGGCGTTCGACATCCAGCCAAAGTGGCTTCTGCACTCAGGCCGTTGTGAGGGCCGAACGCACACACGTGGTGGAGCGTGTGTGTGTGTGTGTGTGTGTGTGTGCAGATGATGATGACGACATCATCAGTGAGATGAGGTGCTGATAGAACCTGATGTAGCTTATGATGACACTGCAATTACTATTTCCACTGTGGCTGACCATGCATTGCACAAATGCCCGAGGCGCAAACAGCACCTGTTTTATTCCTCATCTAAAACATACAGGAAGCGTTTTTATTTAGCTGCCTCTATCACCATATGAGAAAAAAAAATCATTTGAGTTTATGAGAACAGTTTTCTCCGGTTCCTTGCTACCTGAGCGCTGCTGTCCTCAAGCCAGTATTATTATGCATTTCTATTATGGGCTATAGGCTTTTGAATGAGATGCAGTAGGAGGAGGCCACTTCAGTTTCTAGATAAAACAACATCAGGTCCACACACTAATTAAGCTAACTAGCAAAATTTAAACTAAACACTATCCATATAGTAACACATAATACAACTTTGTCCCAAATCCACAGTACCTCTAAGCACACGTGTATTATGTTGGGACACCAGAAAGTAGTTTACTTGAAATGTCTTGAATGTGCCAACAGAAAAATGGAATTTTTGTGTGTACTGTACTTTAAATGAACACGTTTTTTATTTTGCAATGCACAAAGGAGATGGTGAGACGATCCCGTTGCCTTCACTAAATGACATCTGTCACGGTTTGTAGCCAGCTGTGTAGAGGTAATTCTTCTTTAGGAGATGAGTTGGATTAAAATCTGTAGGACTGACAAAACTAAATTGAGACAAAATGATTAGCTCTTACATGTTTTTGATTGATTTGATTTTAAAACAAATCCTAACAAATACTTAGCGGTGAATTACTTTCAAGGACACTTACTCGACTGACAGGGATTAATCCTACAGTTACATTTAGGTACGAAGAAATGTTGCTTGCTGCTGTACATAGAGTACATGTACAAATTCTGTTAGAAACAAAGATATGGAATTCTCTGGAGAGGAATATTTGAAAGATTTTACAGATGCCAACAGGAATCCTCAGCTCTCTACCAAAAGAATGTTCTTGAAATTGCTTCAAGGTCATTGTCTAAGAACAAATTCCTCCATCAGTGACGCATCGAGGCCCGATGGGGGTGGGTTCTGGATGTCTTTTGGTCCAGAACATTTTGTAAATCCTAGATCATGTCCGAACTGCAATCTTAGTTGAGCTGATTTGAGTTGAGGGTACATTACGCTGTACAGCCACTACTCGATGAGCCTTTACTCATACCAGGAGCACAGTACTTCCAGTGGTACTGCAAGCCATGCACAGATACACTCAGCTGGCACTAAAGATGAGAATATTTCCGGCTCCGCTGCTTCTATCTTGACCATTATTTTTTATATGTGGAGGTTGCTGCAGCGGCTCTTTATGACCTTCCTGAGTCTCATTCACACGTTTTTGTAGCCGTGGTTTAATCTGCCTCTCCACATGACTTCCAATAAATCTCTCCCAAGACAAGTGAATTCAAGCCTTTATTTTCTTCACTTGTTATTTGACAAAGTTTGTGATGCTTTGACCCCAACTTTTTTTAGATGGCTTACAATGACAGGCACGGAGGTCATATACAGTATGAGACCAAAGTCAAATAGTGAATAATATGAGATGATATGCTTCTTGTATATACAATGATAGATAGATCTGCGTATGGTCATGTAGTTAGCGTTTTAGTAGATTACCTGGCAACTTTAATATTTATTATTGAATATATTCTTGTTTCGGGTCCTTTTCATTCAATATGAAAAGCAGTCATTTTTCACATCTCTCACTCTCGGACCAACGTGGCAGGCAGGTAATTGTTTCTGCCTAATGTTTATGTATTGCGGGACGCTCGGGAATCCCGTGTTTCAGGGGGTACGGGCGAGACTAGATTGATGATCAGGGCTCAGGACGGAACCAAAGAAAGAAAAGGCAGAAAGAGAGGTTTTTATGCGGGGGAAAGTTTGTGGTGATGAGCGGAACAAAAAGAGATTTAAGAGGGAATTATGGTAATGTGGACACACGTAATCCTCGGCTCCCCCTGTAACCTGTGGTTGTAAATAATGATAGCTGATAACCCGCGCAGCCGGGAAGCAAGCTGCTGAGTAGAGCAAACCGCCACGCCAGAGATAAAGGGAACTTTCACTGGGCTCTCCTGAGGAGAAATTGCTTTACTTGAAACAGGAGAGGGAGGTTAAGGAAGAAATGATGAGGAGAAATAATAAACAAAGAGAATAAGGCGACGCACCTTTAAGTTCAGCGAAGCCACACAAGCTACAGTTAAAAAGGCATAGTCACAGTGACAACCTTCATTGACTGTAGGTTAAGATGTTTGACTAGTCGCCCACTGTGGATGTTTGACTGTTTAAGCTGTTAAAGCGATTACATAGATGATTAATTAGATGAGGCTCCTGCCTGCTGGAACTGAATCCTAGAGGGATACTGTTGGAGAGAGACGAGGACATAGCCATGACTTTTGTGACATGCTCATGTCACGTATATTTTAAGGGCTGGTGAATTCTATGTTGCAATATTTTCTTAGGTATCTGTCATGTGCGTTGTTTTCAGAAGTGAACCTTCTCATTGTAAGACAGAAAGCTGTGCTGGGGAGTTAAGGGCTAAAACTCACATTTTAAAAATGGGGCACGCCACCAGATTGGGACTTAGTGTTGGTCGTAAAGACGCTGTATTTAACTTTTGAAAATATTTTTTTTACTTGAATTGTGTTCCAAAATGTCTTGTTGTTGTGGGGCGGCGCTGCTGCTGCCTCCTGTGAAGTCAGAAATGTGATTGTGAAGGTTCTTGAGTGAGGTTTTCCCTTTTCAGCCAATCGAGGGGTGCAAATATCGATTATTAAGTTCACCAACTTTACTATTTACTGTGATGCAATAAGGACTAATGTAGTTTTAGACTAATGATAACATTAGCTTTAGCATTAGCTTCTATGACCTGCGCAGGGTAACGCTAAGCTAACAGCTGCAGCTGCAGTCATTGTCAGCGTTTCAAACATGATGAGCTACAGTAGATCATCAGCAGGTCAACACTTCATACAGTATTGCACTGTACATCCCTTTTGATGAGTCCAGTTTCATAGAGAGAGTTATAAACATAGCATTTCGGCAAATGGAGGATGAAGCAGTACACAAACCTGAGCTAAGTTCTTCTTTTATGCTCTAAATACATGTATTAATATTTCTTTACAAATACATCTTGAGCTCCGTTCAGTTCTAATTTCATCACTGAACAGTTGTGAGTGATGGACTTACATCTCAGTTCATCGCTGAGATGTGGAATCAGTTATTAAATGCATCATAACACCTACATTTTTAATATGTAGGTAATTGGAATTTTTATTCTAGTTGAAAAGGCTTTGACCAAAATAAACATAAATTTATGCCATAAAACAATATGGTTGTGTTCCTAATGTTTGACAAATCTGACAAATGATCTCTTATTAATCCCCAATTTTGTAATTACTACATATTTTGACTGTAACAAATATGATGAAAGGTATGGAACCTGCAGGTAGTATATCTAGAAGGAGCAATGATTTAGATTAAGATGAAGTGTGTAAATGTGCGTCCCACGCTGTTACAAAATTCTTAATGGCGATTGATGAGTTTTCATGGTTGCATGCATGAGTGTGCTATTTTGTGTTCGTGCACTCTCATTATTTCCCTCAGCTGAGTGTTTTTGATAAAGTCAGCTGCCCTACAGCCTTCAGGCTTCCCTTGAAATGAGTCTTTCTGATTCGCATGATCTACAGATAGTTATTAATCTCAGCCTCCATCCAAGCTCATGTTTGATTAGTGATCCCCTCTCTCCCCGGTCAAATTTAGCGTTTTATCTTTTGGATAACTATCTCTGGGTTCATTCTTAAGTGTTCAACACTGGCCCTTTGGAGAGTGTAACGTCTACATGTGGTCACGGTGCTTAACAACGATGGGAGACATGAGTGCGTGTGTGTGTGTGTGTGTGTGTGTGTGTGTGTGTGTGTGAGTCTGTGTGTGTGTATTTGAGGCTATCGAAGGTAGTTAAATGATGTATATCTGATTCAGCGGCCAACTTCACACATCACGCACACCCGTCTCTCCTGGGGGACTCCCTTCCCTTCCATTTCTCCCGAGTCAGTGCCCTCCCTGCTTACCGAGCGGATTACAACTGCATAGAGGGTCATCTGGGGTTGTGAAGGACTCGGAGACACAGCCGTGTGTCACACACTGTGGTGGAGCTAACTCGTGCCCTCGCGGCTCCTCTTTGATGCTTCGCTTCCTCTCTGCACGCGTGCGTCCCTTTAACCGGGAGGCTCTATGCACGTGTGCGTGCTGATTTACTACATCACGCTCATCAGTCTTTGTGCGTTATTGCTGTGCATCTGTGATTGAATATCTGTGTATGTTCATTATGTGTGTTCAACAAGAGAGCGAGAGCGAGAGAGAAGGAAAGAGGAAAACGGGGGATAAATCAGAGGCCAAATCAATGAGCATGAGTCCTTGGAGAGAAAGCAATAAAGTCCATTAACAAGGTGCAGCCACATTATCTGGGAAGGTGTGAAAGCTGTGATTATTATTGATACAAAAAGCAACTGGGTGTTTTATTAGGGCTTTTATTTTTCTAACACTTTGCCCATTGTTATGAGCAGCTCGGTTTGTGTGTGTATGTATGTGTGTGTGTGTGTGCGTGTGTGTGTGTGTGTCTGTGTGTGCATTACTTTGAGGTGGAGTCCCTCCACCACATCTGCAATGCAGCAGAAAACACAAAAAAGAGAGGGAGGAAAAGAGAGGCTCACGTGCTCCGACAGAAAAGTGACGCCGTCCTCGGACGGATTTTCTCCCTCGCTCTTCTTTTCTCGTTCCCTCGGCTGCTTCATTAAAAACAAAGAACTTTTAAAAACAGCAACTCAAGAAGCCCAAAGTCGCAGCCAGTTCACGATCAACCGACAGATCTGCCCTCCTGCCAGCGTCAGGCTGTGTTTTTAAAGGCACACCCATGATCCCTGGACACATCTGCAATGCACACAGCAGCCTGCACCAAGCAGTGCAGATGTGAGTGGGGAAGGGTGACCTTAGCAGACAGATCACGGAGGGACTCCACCTACAAGCTAATGCTCCGTCACTGTTTAAGTAGGGGTTTGACCCAGTAAGCTTTATTGTCGTGTGTTTGTTTAGCCTTTAATTGCATATTTGTTGTTTAAGTAAAAGGTATGAATACTGTGACCAATGGGATTCACTGTCACGCCCTTTATAAGCTGTCAGTGGTCTGATCTTGTGTGTTTGTTGATCTGATGTGTATTCACTGCTGTTTCAATTCATATGAGTGTGTATTCTCCTGTCTGCCAAGAAAGAAAGGTTACAGGACCTCAAAGCTCTTCCTCCTACTGTAACTCTCCACAATCCTCGAGCACTCACCTGTCAATCAAATGCCGCCTGACTGACCTCTGACCTTTGATCTCTTTATGGGGGTTTAATTGGCTCACCAGCAGCACGTTGACTGCTAATTCACCGTCTGTCTCTTCCTCAACCACACACGCGCGCACACATCGAAAATCTACCTGTGACGCGTGTGTGTTTCTGTGAAACTTTGAATGGGTTATTTGGTTTTGTTGTACTGCACGGATGATCCAAGTTGTTGTTACAAAGTCTTCCAGAAAAGATTTTAAGGAAACCACCACAATCTTACTTTCCTTTTTGTCTTCCAAATGCAAAAAGAATGCTTCAGTCTTCCAGCTTCCAAAGCCACAATGACACTATTTTTGTATTCAGACGGGGCAAAAAATATATCGATATATCTGTCTATCTCTATATAAATATATCCATGCAAAAGTGGTTGGGGTGCAGTAAATCCCCTTGTTGCTGGCGTTGTGGATCTACACAACTACTAAACACCACCCAAACTGATGGATCACGTAGGGAAATGAGTTACGGACACACAAGTTGCAGTTTGAAAACTCCCGGTTAAGGCGAAGGATCACAGATGGGAGGGACTACAAGCATGCATGCGCCAATCCTATACTGGACACCGTCAAAGAAACAGTCTTTACCCAGTATTTACTCTTTAATCCCTTTAACCCCTCGAACGCTCCTTCCTCCACACTATTATCCCAAACTCTTGTCTCTGCATTTGCAATATGATCTGTATTTATTTCTATGATAACTTACACAAAGGCAAGGGAGACGTATTATTGGATATAATTGAATAAAACAAACTAATATATTTGTATGATTGTAGCGCTGGACTCCTGAGAGTTTTTTTGTGTTTTTCTGTCTTTTCTGGGGCTGAATACAACGTGGGAATGTATCTTATGATTATTTAAAGATACTTTAAACAGATGGGATGAAACGTTTCTGAAGTCTTACTGTTAAAACTGAGTTCAAGAAGCTGTTTAACAGTGAATAAAACAATCATGGTTGAAAAACCATTCCAATCTAAGTTAACTGCTCGCTTCTGAAGTAAACACTGATGTCTAATAGTTGCTCTGGGACACATCACTGAATTTGAGTCGGTGCCAACGTGAGTTTTATAATCTCCCTCCTGACCAGTGATTTGATGTGCGACTTGACACTGGCTGCTAGCTGTTAATAGTTAGCTTCTATGGTAATTAAATTGGCAGCAATCCAAATGGCAGTGACAGTGGACCATAAATTACGCCGGCGTGGATGGTCGACCGCCGTGTGACAGCACGGTAGCGCGAGGGAGCGTACAGAGAGATACAAAGGGAAAATAGATGAGTTTTATTGCAGGGGATGTCCGAGAGGAAAGGGACGCGTGGTGGTAGGTGGAAGGTGTAGCTGCTAGACTATCTGCGTTCTTGTTCAGTCCTCATAGCACAAAGAGAGGGCTGCAGGGAAATCACAGCAACAGAGATGGATGGCACCCTGCTGTAGTGACAAAGAAGAGAATGAGGAAGAAAAATGGATTTTGGGTCACTGGAACAAAGTGATTATACACAGTTTAATATTTGAACTTTCTCGACTTGGGGGTTTTCTTGCTCCAAAGCCTCATTCATCAGTAAATGTACTGTACTTGTCTGCTGACACTGAGCAGGATCGAAGTTCTGTGTGTTAGAGTTTTCCCCAATGCCTGCACTTTCTTTCAGGTTTCCTGTGTTCTTAGCTTGTTGATGCCTCGTGCCATGCGTTTACTTTGCTGGTGTTTGATTAACCACACCACGCTAACGTCAAGCGTCCTCCAGAGTCTATGGTCCTCATGGACTTCATATCCCAGCATTCCCCCAAACCCATAAAGTAGGTGCTTAAGGTCCGTTTGCTTCAACTATTATTAAAACTGTATTGAGAGCTTGTGTATCTTTTTCCAGCAATGGGGCATCCTTGCTAGACTTAATAGTTAAGGTTCAGTGTGGCCGATCTAAACAGCTGTAAAACTGAACTTTTGAATCTAGGCAATATTCCACTTGCAATCCTGTAACTATTAGAATTACATAATATTCTCTAGGATGATGTACCATCTAATAGAGAAGCCTGGCTGGAGCTGCAGTCTCACAGATCTTTGTTTTGACAGTGTGTAGTTGGGTAAACTGCCCGGGCAGAGTCATGCAGGCTCAGCCTGAGCCAGGGGGTGGGGATGGGTGAGCAGTGACGCACAACCCACCACCCCAGCCCTGTGCTCAGGGGGTAACTGGAGACCGCACCATTTGGCCGAATGGCCTGAGTGACAGACGACAACAGTCCAAACTATCCAAAACAAAGCTCTCACTGAAGACTGCCAGCAAGAGTTGCACTGGAGAGGAAGACAAAGAAAATACGAAGTTCTGTTTGTTTTGACGAGGTGACGCGTTGTGTTTTTAGTTTTTTGTCCTGGACGTCACCATGAAGAACTTGGGACTGTTTCTGCTGGCGTGTTGCTTAGGAAGCCTGGGCACATTGGGAGGTAAGTAACAAACCTTTTACATTCAGTCAAAAGGTAATGATGATGATGTGACTTAAAAAAAACTAAGTCTTAAGCTCAATAATTAATAATTATTTTAAATTATGTGTCGTGTAATTTACATTTTAGTTAGTTTACAGTCATGGTCTGAGATTCACGCAAAAAGAGTTACGATTATGCTCTTGTTGGTTTGATATGTATGAATGTCTTTTCCTAACTGAACAACGTTATTGATCATTATAACATTTAAATTACTAAGATTAAACCTCTGTGTGTGTTGCTTCCGGCTTCAAGCTAAATGCTATCATAATCCTTGTATGCTAATGCTTAGCAGGAACTATTTACCAGACAGATTCACAGTCATGGCAAAAGTATGCTAACATCAAACTACTTCATTAATCACTTAATTATTCACAATGTATTGTATCTGTATGAATTTGGATCTTAAGACTTCAGCCAAATATTGCCGGACACTATAACAGAAACAGTTATCGACAATCTGGCATCCTTTTCTGAACAGAAAACCACAGCTTCTCTTGTCAGACAACACATTTCTTGACTTGGTGGGGGACAAAAGTGCAATGTTCAAATAATAATCATCTCTTCTTGTTGCTGATGTGATCATCGTTGGGGGTGAAATTATGAAGTCCACTCACATTAGCTGAGGCCTCATCTGGCGTCCCTGGTCTTGTCTGACCTTTCAGCCGAATCAGCGGCGCCAGCGGCTGGGTAGTAAATGCTAAAGCGTGGCCTTCCACAACCGCCTCCACCCGTGACTACCCGCAGCCACGCAGCCCTGTGCCTGGCTAATGGGGGTGCCGTGCAGAGTGATCGTTGTCATTTATTCCCGTCAGGTCAGATCCTGCTGGGGCCACAGCTGCGCCCAACGTGATGAATGCTGCGTCACTAGCGCTGCCG
Organism: Betta splendens; assembly: GCF_900634795.4. Classification (NCBI taxonomy): domain Eukaryota; kingdom Metazoa; phylum Chordata; class Actinopteri; order Anabantiformes; family Osphronemidae; genus Betta; species Betta splendens. Next base: position 13,234,555 of record NC_040882.2, on the reverse strand, counting down.
ATTATAAATGCTTCTCACCCTCCGACACTGAGGAGGAAATCGGTGCAAATAAAACAGGAGTTTTGTAGAAGACGGTGGTATGCAAAGATCCGGATTGGGGAAAGTGTACGACTTGACAGACATGACATCAGACATTAATATCACTGCTAATGGGCAAAACCAAAGTTTGCAGCTCACCAGGAGACGAGACAACACACTGGCATGTATGGCTCTAACCCTATGATATTTATGAACTCGACCATGATACCGTACATCTAGTCTGGTCGCCACCTGCTACTGTGGGACACAGCCTACTGTACATCTATGACTGAGCTAAAGGGTCTGTTTATTGTTGCTTTCGTCAGTCAGGTTTACCAGTGTTCTCGCATGGTCGTCACAAAGGTTCTGTCTACTTGTCCTTCAGGTGCCACTGAAGTGGAGCAGGCTCTGATGAAGAAGCTGTTTGACAAGTACAACTTTAAAGTTCGTCCAGCACGCACCCCCCAGGAGAGGGTGGTGGTCCGTGTGGGCATGATGCTCTCCTCCTTTGTTGGACTGGTGAGACATTACTGTATGTACAGTAACATGATTTAGGGAAGTCTGATTTTCACATGCAAGGGTTTTAAGTGGAGTTGTGCTTGCTGAGGATCACATACTCCTCTAGTCACAAATGACAGGAAAACAAAATACTGACCACCAGTTGTACTGTAAAGATGCTTTAGCCCAGTGAGTACATGTAAGTGCCATCTGCTTCTGCATCCAGCACTCGCTGTCCTGCTGAGTTTCACGCTACCAATGAACTGTGCCATTCATTTACTTCACTCTTGCTGAGAAATAGTTTTTGAACAACATCCACGGACTGGATTTCTGCCTGTGTGATGATATAAGAGTCTGACTCAAACACAGGGAAACTTGGTAGTTTGAGCCCATTGCGTTGATTCCAATGGAGAGCACTTTTGTTGGCAACACATACTGTAGATAATGACGATGATACTACTATGGGGTTTGTCCTTTGACACCTCCACACTTGATCATCATGATTTTTTTGGGGTGGGGGGTTCAATGACAGCTGGTTAACCAGTTCTCCCCATCTTTACTGTACTGTATGTACCCACCCCCACCCTCACCATCTTCATTACTGTAAGTCTCTAGGTATTGGTAAGTAATACACACACACATCTACACTAAGCAAACTCACACCTCCAGTCAAGGTCAGTCTCATTCTCACTTGGGAGCCTGAAGCTCTGGAGGAAAAGCATCTTAAAGACGATCCACTCAGAGCCACAGTGTCCTTCTGGCCACAGCTGACATTACTGACTCAGTAGTACCGGGAAGCATTGGGTCAGTGACGCAATGGCTAGTGTTCAAAGTATGTGTTTGTGTGAGAACGTCTCTCTCTCTCTCTCTCTCTCTCTCTCTCTCTCTCTCTCTCTCTCTCTCCTTGCCCCCCTCCCTGTTTCTGTCCCAGCTGTCTCTCTGACATTCCACCCAGTGTTTTAAATAGCAGGCCCAGCTCAGGGCAGCTCTGCTTTCCTACTGGATACACAATTGTATGCTCACATGCTGTATACACTCGTGTGTCACTGAGATGCACACCCTTAAGTACTGTAGTATGGGTGTTTGTGAAAGGAAACAGTGACACACACATCATTCTACAACACGATCAGATGTGCATTATGAGCAATACTGTAAGTAACCATACAAGTTTGAGCTCCCCCCAGCAGCACCACCCTGCAAATCACCTTTCACTGCCTAATAACCCAGAGACTTCCCTCTATTTGCCTTTCAGAATATGAAAAATGAAGAAATGAGTACAGTTGTTGTCATGAATCTGGTAAGTTAATTTATTTCAGGAAGTTTCACCTCACGTTTACTGTGTGTTTGTTGCACTGCTTCACCCTTTTGATTTTTTTGTTATTGTTGGCAATAATACAATCAGTAACTGCAGTGAAGGGAATGTTTAACCCTCATGCACAGTCTCCATTAACACATGATCATCTCTACTGGAAACTAGCTCATTTAGTGAAGACCTTCTCTTTCATGTGCAGATCACAAATAATCAAGTGAAGTATTTAGAAGAAGAAATGGAAAATTATGCAAATGCTGGTTTTGTTATGTGAGGACAAATGCATGGGGAAAACTTCCCAATGGACTCCAAAAAGTGAAGTGCTGTAATGACTAATTAGCTACAGTTTCTAGTGCAAAGTCTTTGCCATTTTGTCCAATTTCCACATTTCTGCATAAACACACGCTTCGTGTTTGGTTTCAAACAGGAATGGACAGATCATCGACTGTCGTGGAAGCCGAAGGAGCACGATGGGATCGAAGTGCTGCGCATTCCCTCTGGGAAGGTTTGGCTGCCTGACATTGTCCTCATCAATAAGTGAGCACAAGCGCTGCACACACATTCATCACAAGACCTGATAGAAAGAGCGGCGCGGTGACTTGAATCCATCCAGGAAGCGTAGATTTGGATTCCTGGCGCCCTGGCGTGAAGTGACTGTGCCTCTTGTCATCCGGTCCTTTAATACACTAAAATAGCGGGCCTTGCTAAACGGGCTGACAAGCGGCAGATTGTTGGAGCCGGAGCGCACAGCTGCACCCAGTGGGCATTAGGTTAAAGACCTGCTACAGTACAGCAGCAGTGAAATGGAAAAACTATATGTCACAGCATTAAACAGAACAAGGAAAACAGCGAGTGTGGCCTCTTTTCCTGCTCGGCCACTGCAGCCTGGGCTCCGTTCATTTGCAAGCGTGCAGGCAAATAATCTATGCACATAAATGTAAAAGGCTGCTCCGTGCGTGATCCATGCTGGTCATTATCGCCAGCGAGGCTGAGGAGGGTCTGATCATCAGAGCCATAAAGGCCACCGTGCTTCCTGTCAGACAACTCAACGCGTGCGGCTGATTGGACGTCTTTATGGCGCCTCATCGGACATTAGTGCGGCATTTAAACATGCCTGTGTCGGTTAAAAGGGCTCAGTGAGGCCTGAGGCGAGACTGGTCCCGCTCACATTTTGTTCACTCTGACCCGTGTCGCTTGGCAGGAGAAATAAATTTCGGCTTTACTGCGCAGAATAAAAAGCAGAGGAGGCTGAATGACGGGAAGTGGTGGCTTAATAAACGGGCCCAAACCCATGGTGATGTGTGTCCGCGGGGGTCAAAGGCTATGTTTTGCCCTTTTCTGCATAATTAGCTTCACACTTTGAAGCTGTGGCCCTGCTAGTGGACACGATGGCACAGCATTACATGGGACACGAGTCACATTACAATAGCAAGCCAGAATAGCTTTCCAGCTTATGCAAATGAAGATGGTGAGGTGTTATGGGACCAAACTACTGCTGAGGCTGTATTAATGCTTTGTGTGGCTCTTTTGCAGTAACGACGGGGTGTTTGACGTGGCCCTGCATGTCCATGTGCAGGCCTACAGTGATGGGAGGGTGACCTGGACGCCCCCTGCCCTGTACTGCAGCTCCTGCGGCGTGAAGGTGACAGAATCCTCGACCCGACTGCACCTTTCTGCTCTTCTGATGCGCCCCCTTCCTTTTTTCCGACTGTCGTTTCTGCTGCCCAGGTTACATATTTCCCGTTCGACTGGCAAAACTGCAGCATGCAGTTTCGCTCGTACACGTATGACTCGACGGAGATCGACCTGCAGTACGCGCGGGACTCGAAGGGCAAGGAGATACGGGAGATCCTGCTGGACGAGGCCTTCAGTGGTGAGGGTTTGGTGGGAAACAAACAACAGAACAGATCCTAGTCTTCTCTCCCGTTAGTTGCTTTTGCTTAAATTCTAAAACACGGTCACTTGAGTGCCTTTAACTTGCTCCGCAGCGTCTGCACTTTTGCCCGGACCCCTTGCGGTATGCAGATGTGTTGCTTGTGGTGTAAAACAGTAAATTGGCTGATATTTATTGGAACGTTTCCCAATGCGAATGCGTCTCCAGAGGGCGGCGAGTGGCACATCAGGCACAAACCGAGCAGGAAGAACATGAACGATGACCAGTACGAGGAAATGACCTTTTACCTGATCATCGAGAGGAAGCCTCTGTACTACGTCCTCAACATCATCCTCCCCTGCATCCTCATCACAATCATCGCCATCTTTAACTTCTACCTGCCTCCCGACGCAGGTACAAACCCATTTATTAGCAACTCAAGGTCAGGGGGGTTCATCCAAACTACAGCTTTAGTTTGGATGTTCTTGCTACACCGTTTATCTTTTAAAACTGCTGCACCCTTTAATTTCCTAATCTCCTTTGTGTGGTCGGTTTGAATTGGCCAATCACACATCTGTCCAATTACCAGCACGAACGATTCAGGTTCAGATTAGATCATTGTTTCCGGGAGCACTGCAGAATCAATAAGCTCACGGCCAAAAGGGTACGAAAGCAGACCTCTGACGTCTGAAAGCGCTCGGCTTGTGCTTTGTTTGCTGCGCTTAACATGATTCAGTTATAGTTTTTTTGAAAGCCTAATCATTAGGCACCGAGCGAGATTTTCACTGTAGAGCTAGCGATTTTTGTTGCAGTGAATCAAAACACTTAATAGAAATGTAAATGTGCTCATACTCCATGCATATTAAACGGGTGCTCTATCAACGTGTTATTGCTCTCCATGCAAAAATAAGATGAAGTGTTGATGGGTCCTGCTTCAACAAACACTGTATCCAATGTCTCATAGTGCAGCCAATAACATTTCCAAACCCCGAGATTACCTCGTCCGAGTAAAATTAATCATGGTGATAAAATTTATCCTGATGTGTAAAATCAATACTTGCTGCTAAACATAACGCGTCTTAAGAGAGCTGGATAACTTCCTTCCCCGTTAGTTAAATCAAGCATAAGGTCGTAAAAGATCCTCACTGCATGACTGTGTTTAATGACTCATTTATTACATACTGTAATACAAGGTCACGCTGTGTGAGTGTCCCTGGGATTTCATGGAGACGTAGGGGCATTGTGATTCCAGGTCGTCCCTCCAACGGTGCATTCTTGTAAACGCAATACATCAAACAACGCTGGAACATTTGTCCACTCGGATAAAATTATCAACAGAGCAGGTTGTAGGGGTCAAAGGTCGAGTTCGCTGCAGCCTCGGGTCTGTTGTATCCTTGTAAATGTGCCGTCACCAGAATCCAAGAATGTGACTTCCAATTGTGCACATGTTTTATAGGGCTCAGTGATGACAATATTAGGATCCAGTGGGCAAAGGTCAGGTTTTATGTGACACTATGGTCTCATCCATTCTAATCAGAAGCTGCTGGTGAGAAAATCATTACGTTTGACACAAACACCGCCAGAATTCATGCACCAAACGGCACATGATGGCGTCCTATGATGCAGAGTAAACCATGCTAACATGCTAATCGATACTGATGAACACACAATACATGACACTGAGGAGGCTTAACTTACTGTAGAATGTGTTTTTAATTTGCATTATTGTCGGTCCATTCTTTTCCTACCAGGTGAGAAGATGGGGCTGTCCATCAATGTGCTCCTGACCCTCACCGTGTTCCTGCTGCTGCTGGCTGATAAGATCCCCGAGACCTCGCTGGGCGTCCCCATCATCGTCAACTACATCATGTTCACCATGATCCTGGTCACGTTCTCCGTCATCCTGAGCGTGGTCGTCCTCAACCTGCACCACCGGTCCCCCAACACCCACCAGATGCCCATGTGGGTCCGCAAGGTGATGTCCCCAGCTTGATTAAAGGAGATGAATGGCTGGTAATAACTACTAATACTCCATTAGCTTGTAGCACTGTGCCAGTGGTTGGTGGCAGTACTTTAGGTTGAGGAGCATTAAATAATTAAGTCAATAGCGTCTTTAACCTGAGCGTCATGTTATGCCATTAACCTCCATTAGTAGCTGCTGCCCTTACTGGACATTATGTGGAGCCAATTACAGCCCTGAGCAGCTGTTCTATAGTTTGCTCCAAGTTCTGCCACACTTTGGACAACATTGATTTCACTGGGGCTCCTGCACTGTTCCCCTGTGATTTTTCCCTTCACATTCACTTCACAGATAATAAGTTATCATGTGTGAGGAAGCACTGAGTGAGAACTAGATTATGAAGTTGTTATTGCATTTGTTAAAATGACACATGTACTGTATGAGGTTAAAATGACAAATATACATCAACTTTGGCAGCAACACTGAATATTTATAAAAAAAAAAACCTCACCTCATCTTTTGTGCCTCTCGTGTGGACGGTCTCGCTCCCGAGGCTTCGATGACCTTTGAGCTGGTCACGCTGCTGGAGCTACAGTATGTTCCTGTTTGAAGCCCTGGTCTGTGCGCGCAGTTGCACCAGCTGGGAAACAAGAGAAAGGTCTTTGTAGACGCAGGCTCCAGGCGTCGCGTGATGTGCCAAGATGCAGGGAAAGTGTCAGGTGTCAGCAAGTTGTGAGTGAGCGTTGTGCTCCGTTTATTCGTTTCACAAAATGACTCAGGATACGCTGCAAGAGGCCGCGAAGCATTTTTCAGTTTTCAGTTTTTCAACCGTTTGAGGATGAAAATCAACAAAATATACTTGAAAGGTTCCGGTGATTAACACTGACTGTAAGCATCTTTACATCAGTAAACTGTAAACATCTTTTTTACTTTATGAGGAAACTAAACAGCAGGACTCTTTTAATTGGGTACATTTGAATTTCACAGATACAGTAATAGATTTAAAAATTTTAATGAATATTTCAAAATCATTTCTATATTTTAAAAAATATTTGGTGAGGAGATAAATGTATTATTAAACTTGCTAAAGTCAAACTTTAATATGCAGAGAACCAAACATGTATTTCTGTCCAGCATGTTTATAGATGTTCTTGTTTACTTGTTTTGCTCCCGGAAGATTTTGGGGCAACATCCTTAATGTCCTTAAGTTATTCACTGAAGTAACTCAGCACCACACAGCGAAGAATGTAAAGCTGAGGATCCGCGGGAGCAGCAGGAGTCTGCCGGTGGCGTCACGATGCTGCTGCAGACCTGCCACTGCACACAGCGACGGATTAAAGCTCAGCAGCTCCAACGCACGCGCTCCCTCGCTGACCACTTTAGTCTGTGCGTCTAATTCTAAAGAGTGAAACGGTGATTTCAAGTTTTACATGCGATCGGTACATTCAGCGGTAGCCGCAGAGCGCTTCCTTGCCAGGGGCTGTTATTGACATCCTTCTGTCAACGCTGACAGGCCGAGAGCTTGAGAACGTCAGAGTGCAGCTAATGAAGCTGTTGACAGCTTTTATCATATTGATCGAGACTTAACATTTGGCCCGTGATTTTGGCTTTTAGCGTTTCTGTCTTCTGAAAGACGGCTCCATGTCCGACAGCCAACGCTCGCCAGCCCGTGGCTGCGAGAAACGACTGCATAGATCTCTCCTTCCTGTTTTAATGAGCCACATGTGGGAGGCGTCCAGTAGCTTCCGTGGCTAAGAAGCTCCAATGGAGCATCGAGCGCGCGCCTCAAGGACACCTTGAGCGGAGACGGTGAGGGATTGGGAAGCGTTAGCCATCATTCAGCAGCAGCTGTTCTCAAAGGTTATCTGGCTGCTAAATTCAACATTTTGAGTCATTGCTCGGCGTAATAGGGAAATACAGGGCAAGTACATTTCGGCGGCCCCATAAATCGTGAAGCGAGAATCCAAACAAATGGATTTTGAATACCGGGATTTACGAGGGATCTGGGAGATCCAGTGAGCGCTCCACTGAGGTCTGGCTTAAATGACAGAAGCATGTCACTCTTGATGCTGCTGCTTTCTGCAGATCTTCATCCACATGCTGCCTCCTTACCTGGGCATGCTGAGGCCCAAGGTGGAGACCCCGCTGTCTCTGGAGACCCTCCCCCACAAGGAGAAAAAGATGGCCATCAGCAAAGTGGCCGACGAGTACTTCATCCGCAAGCCCAGTTTCTCCATCTTGTTTCCCAAGCCCAACAGGTGAGACCTGCTCAGCTGTTGTCAACTGTCGTGCAGTATAATATACTGTAAGTAATGATTACTGTGGAAGGAACCGATACTTTAACTTTGCTTAAGTTCAGTTTAAGTTTTGTCGGGTGTTCTGTGGAACTCTGCGCGGTTGTGTCTCAAACGTTTCATTGCGAGATGAATTGTGTTGTGAATCGCTGCCGCCGTACACGCATTAACATAATTCAGCGTTAATGGCTGCAGGTCGGCTGCCCTGTGTCCGCCTCCCTGCTGCTCCAGCATCTCCTGCGGTCGCTCCCCGCTTTACCCTTCACACCTCGTGAGAACTGGGACGTTGCTAAACGTAAAGGGTGGAGGCAGCAGAGAGCCACAGCTATAATAATAACGACTTGCACCGTCGGCTGTGACACAGTGGAGGGACGGCCAAGGAACAGGTGACGGCGGGAGGAGGAGGAGGAGGGGGGGGGGGCTGCTCTGGTAAAGCAGTTAGATGAGACAGCACTATCTCTCTGGGGCCCGCGCGCTCTCGCACACCTCCTTAATTGGAATTAGTGCGTGTCCTGGCACCAGACCCAGCCAGTTTTAGTTGAATTAGCCTCCTGAATAGTCATTTACTTCTCGCTGATGAAGTGCTACTTGAGGCCACGAGGGAGGGAGAGATGGGGGGGGGGGGTCAGACAGTGCCTCCCCCGCCTTCTTCCCCCTCCCTCTCTCATCTCCGTCTACCTGATGAGGCTCCGCCTATCTTAGGGCCCGGCCCAGTCACCTGCCACACTCACAGCCCCCGTGTCCATGTGCCGCAGAACGACCAACGCTGTGCTGCAGGAGTCCTGCTTTACTGCTTTACGCTTAATGACACGGTGCAATACTGCGCCCTGGCGGCGGACTTGTTGAACTGCACCTAACCTTTTTTTTTGGTTTTTGTCAGACAGTTCCTAAGAGGAGGTGATTAATATTTGAGGTGTTTAATAAGACACCAGATGTCTGGAAATGGCAGCTGTTCAGCAAAAGCTAATTTAAGTTTGTTTGGACAAGGTCATGTGGACCCTCAAGCGATTAGTTAGAGTGAGAAACAGAAAGGTGTTAGTGTTGAGTATCAAACTGATGGCCAGCTTCCAAAACAAAGACCTGCTGTATGTTATAATCACCAGAACCATCTCTTATTCTCAAGGGCACCTGTCATTTCTCAGCTCTGCAGAGACAGTCGCGCTGTGATACTACTGCAGGTTTGGTTCCCAACTGGAATCAGCTGATAGGAATCCATGCGTCATTGCTCAAGGGCACGCTGCATACAGCAGGAGACAGCAGAAGAGGCAACGCTTTGAGCCGCTTGAATCGATGTAGGAAAATTCACAAGAACCTAATGAGCCCACCTGTGTTTGGGTTTTCTAAACATTGCAGTAATAAATAACCGTTTTAATATCAGGCTCAGGAAAAAGTGAAGGAGAAGAATGTGATTTACAGTTGCTACCGGGCTGTGAAGCCTAACGGCAGAGGCTGTGATGTTGTGGCGACCCCCCCCCCATCGCATCCCCAAGCAACTCCTGGCACCGTGGTCCCAACTGGTGTTTGGTAACCGAGGGCAACAAACACAAACGGGCCGAGTCAGCAGATGCGGAGTGAGACCGGGGGGGTACTCGCGCCGTGGTTTCAGTCCTGAGTGTGAGCGGAGTACGAAACCGGCTCATGAACACGTCCAATCCTCCCACACCCTGAACACGCCGCAGGTCCGCGTGCATCTGTTTACTGCTGTGTGGCTGTGGTCTCTCCCCTAAACGCCGGCATTGGTCAAACTGGGAGACCTTTTCCTGCTGCGTTTTGTGAGCGCGCTCTCGGTGCCTGTGCAGGTTTCAGCCAGACGGCATTTGCACGGACCTGAGGAAGTTCATCGACGGCCCGAGCAGCTACCTCACGCTGCCCGATGAGCTGAAGTCGGCCATAGAAGCCATCACGTACATAGCAGAGGCTCTGCAGTCTGAGAAGGACTACGAGGCTGTGAGTTCCACCTTTTCTAATGCTGTAAAGCCTCTGCCTCTTCCTCCCTTTGCTCTCTGTTTATCTTCTATCTCACCCCCCCCTCTTCCCCATTCAGCTGAAGGAGGACTGGCAGTACGTGGCCATGGTGGTGGACCGCATGTTCCTCTGGATATTCGTCGTCTTCACCACCGTGGGCACGCTGGCCATCTTCGCAGATGCCAGCTTCAACCACACGCCCACCGATCCGTTTAAAGCACCATGAGACTTTCACGAGCTCCTTCCTTTCAAATGTACCGAGACGTGTGGGAATAAGAACTATGTTAATGCATGAAATGCTTTACAGTGCTAGAGACATGATTTTAACCTTCCCCGCACCGTTTCAAGTCTTTTTTTTAATTATTATTCCTCATACCAGTTTATTTTTGCTCTTTATAAACAGTCCCATACTGTAAATAGTGAATGCTGTGAAGAACTAGGTAATAAACGAGCATTGTGAGCCTCCTTGGTCAAACGAGCAGCTGTGTCACATCATGACGTCCTGTTGGGGCTTCATAAATGTACAGTACGTGTGCTGGAGGTGCAAACACATAAACACTGGGACAAACCAGATGCCGTAATGCACAAGCAGCAGGTTTCCCGTTCCCGGGGTCAGAATGCCCTGGCGTGTGTGCGCCGCATGCTTCCTGGGTATTTCTGCAGCCGTGGTAATCCCCTCTGTATTGTCACCATTGCTGCATGTGGTGCCTTTGCATGGAGGCTATTCTTACTGTACGTCGGGGGCAGCTCACTTCACCAGCTGCACCAACAGCCCGGAGGAATTCCCATTATACAGCACGGCGGAGCCGCGCTCTAGCTCCTCACTCCTCTCACATGACACCTGTCCTCTTAATCTCCTGCTTTTATTTAGTCTTTTTTTTTTTTTTTTTTTTTAAATGAGGATCTGAGGGAGGGTAGGAAAAGCTCCATCACCTGTCCCCGACGCTAATAATAAGCGCACACATGGATGCGCCATGGGCCCGGTAGCGGGGCTTAGCTGCACGGTCTTCCCTGGTGCTGCTGTGTGTGAACGCGCACCCACTCCAGGCCCTGTCGTGTGCACACAGTCACAGCAGCTCACTGAGCAGCACTCGTTTCTATCCTCGGCTGATTGTCTCACTACTGTGTGAAACGCGCGGGGGCCTCGCTGGGCTGATTCCTCCACATTCTCTGTGTCTCCCGAGCGGCTCAGGGGAGCGACGGTGGGACGAACTCACGCACATGAGGAACTACAGGCTGTGAAAGACGCAGAGAAGACAGGGGGTTTGCTTTTTATGCGACAGGAGAACTTCACGACCTTTGAAGCTCAGATGTGAACTCTATGGATGAAGGATCCAAGAAGCAGCAGAATCAATGTCGCCTTCACTTCTTTTAACGTCTCCATAGCAACAACGTCTCACTCGACGCGTTTTTCTCGCTCGGCGTTTTGCTTCAGCTCGGCATCAGCGGGATGAAAGTTCTTTGTCTGCGCGATCGGAACAAACCACGTACGTTCACACCTGACGGCAGAATCTAGACTCGGCCCCGCAGGTTTCCACCCAGCGTCTGTGAAGCGGAGTTCAGAGGCCTCAGTGTTCCAACGGCACCGTGAACCGGTTCTATCAATAGATCTGTGCCGGCGGTGGCGCGCACGCGGCTGGTTGGAAGGAGTCAACAAGTAAAAGTTAAAGGGGTGTCTTCACCCCGTCCCACTACACCCCCCCCCCCCCCCCCCCCCCCCCCCCCCCCCCAACCCCCCGCCCCCCTCCCGCCCACACAGTCACGGCCTCATGTTGGCGAGCACTAACAGGTGCCTGCCCCGCGCACAGACTCCGCCCCCCCGTCGCCCCAGTCGGGCCATGGTTTCGCCCGGCGAGTCAGAGGAGAGGAGGCAGCGCTGGTAGTTTGGCGAAGGCTTCGTGCTGCACGCCAGCATCCCAGCGTTGGCCGTCGTGGATGCTCGCCCCTATAGGCTGCGGGTGAATTTGCGGAACGGTTGCGGACTCGTAAGTCATGAGGCGATGACGGCTGGACGAATGGAGATGAAGCTCGACATCGTGGTTCTCATCGCGTGCTGCCTCTGCCTCGCATCCACGGGTAAGGACACGGCCTGGAGCAATGATGTCAGACTAACCACATAACTTAGCGTTAGTGCAGCCAGTGGACAGAAGAGGGGAACTACCGTGTTTGACTGACTTTGATTTGACCTTTGACTTCATGTTAGGGATAGAGAACAAACACTGATCGTGTCTCCATCTGTCAGTCTTCTGTTCACACACAAACCAACTCACTTTGAAACACTCAAATCACCTAACGGGCAATTGTTGGTCCAGTTAGTTCAGTCAATTCTGCCTCCTCTGTTGAAATCATATTTAAAACCTGTTTGCAGCCACTGACTCTTAGCGGATGGTAGCTCAGCTTGACTCGACTTTGACCTTTTGACCTGCATTTGTTTTCAACCTCCGTCCCAGTTTGCGGCCTGCTGCTTTTACAGGTTTAGGTCATTTTACCCCAAACAATAAATAAATAAACACGAGCCACCAGAAAAGACGCAGCGAAGACGCAGCAGATGCTCAACCCACATCCTGCTGGAGCGCTTACGCAGTTTTAGCCGAGGAGCAAAGCGCTGCTCTGGAACATGTAATGAATCATATTAGCACATCATTGTTTGTTAATCAGAGTCTATTTTGGTCCCCGATGGATCTGCCATCCCAGACATGCCTTTGATCCCATTCCCCTGCTGCATATCAATTACATTAGCTCAGCCACCTTTGCCAGCACCTGCCCTGCTGCCTGCGTCTCCTGCATGTCCTGTCTGTCCTTCCCTGTCTTCCCCACGTCCGTGATTGGAATGGCATTTCAGAGCATCATCAGCATCTGGATGATCAGATGTTATCCATTATTGGTACCACTGTTCATGCGCTGCTGTTGTGCTGGCGGTGATTCTCCAGGAGCCTCGGAAACCGAGCGGCGGCTGCACCAGAAGCTGTTCAAGAGCTACAACCTGAAGGTCAGGCCGTCTCGCTACTGGGAGGAGAAGGTGACGGTGCGAGTGGGGATGACTCTGTCCCAGCTCGTCAGCTTGGTAAACGCCGACCCACGCGCTCACACACACACAGGCGAACGCGCCTTTTCGTGCTTTGATGCATTCGTGTCCCTCGTCCCACAGAACGAGAAGAACGGCGAGATGACGACCAACGTGTTCATGAATCTGGTACGAGGACGGAAGCATTCATCTTCATCAGCCTCTCGTCTCTGCTTCACTGCTCCGGCCTCAGACTGACGTTGACTTATATAACTACAAATGATTTCTTGCCTCATCTCACCCACTGTTTCAATCCTGCCCCTCGTGCTCACAGAGTGTTTGTGACAGTGCTTTTATTAATGGGATTGAACCCAGCACATATTAGGGCGTTAGTCAGTCACGTCGGGCCGTGATTCCAGCTTTTGTCTGCTCTGATATTCCTCTACTCACCATCTGCCTCCTCCCTCGTGTCCCTTGCGCCTCCTTCCATCCCAGGAATGGACAGACTACAGGTTATCGTGGAAGCCAGAGGACTATGACGACATTAAGGTTTTGAGGATTCCCCCCAATAAGGTGTGGCGTCCTGACATCTACCTCATAAACAAGTGAGCGTCCTGTTCGCACTAACAGAGCTTCAGGATGCATGCTCCTCCATCCGTACAAACAATCAAGTGTCATGTAATATTTTGATATGTGTGTTTATCTCACTGACTCTTCCTCCGCGCAGCAACGACGGTCAGTTCGACGTGGCTCTGTACGTCAACGTGTTGGTTTACCATGACGGGACGGTCAACTGGCTTCCTCCAGCCATCTACCGCAGCTCCTGCTCCATAGAGGTGCAGCCCCCAACCCCCCACCCCCCCACGAGGCTCAGCATCGCTTCACTGCCTCCCTAACGAGCTGCCTTCTGCCCCCACGCTGTAGGTGGCGTACTTCCCGTTTGACTGGCAGAACTGCAGCATGGTGTTCCGCTCGTACACCTACGACGCCAGCGAGGTGGACCTGCAGTACTTCCGGGACGAGAACAGCAACGAGATCCACGAGATCGTCATCGATCAGAACGCCTTCACAGGTCGGCGCCTGCGGCGGCCTCGCCCGCGGCCTGAGCGGCTCTTTCCTGGTCGCTGGTCATTGTCCTCATCACCCCTCTCCCCTCAGAGAACGGAGAATGGGCCATTCGCCACAAACCCACTCGGAAGAACGTCAAGGAGGACCTGTACGAGGACATCACCTTCTACCTCATCATAGAGAGGAAGCCGCTGTTCTACATCATCAACATCATCGTGCCCTGCATCCTCACCAGCGTCTTGGCTATATTTGTCTTCTACCTGCCCCCCGGAGCAGGTGAGGGTTGTGTGACCACACATCGCTATGACGACCACAGGGCGCTAGAAATGCTTGAACATTGTCTAATAATGTGTAATACTGCTTTAATAGTGGTATCGTGATGTATCGCTCGAATTAACTTTGAAGATACGGCCAATTTACCAGTTTATCAATGCTTCTCCAGAACAGGCCGTCGAAAGCCACCACATCCAAACGCGTGCCCTCTGAATTTGCAGATAGCACAGTTCCATTCGCCGCGTGATTGTCAGAATGAGTTCCGAGCCGCTCTTTTCGTCCGCAGGAGAGAAGATGACTCTCTCCATCTCGGTCCTTATCGCGCTGACTGTCTTCATGCTGCTGCTCGCCGACAGGGTGCCGGAGACGTCGCTCGCCATCCCCATCATCGTCAACTACGTCATGTTCACCATGATCCTGGTCACCTTCTCCGTCATCCTCAGCGTGGTGGTCCTCAACCTGCACCACCGCACCCCGAGCACGCACATCATGCCCGCCTGGGTTCGAAAGGTGAGGCGGGTGTGAACCTCCACGCAGCAACTCTGTGGTCCTAGGTTTGTTTTTCTAACCTTGCCTTTTCAGGTCTTCATTCATTTCTTGCCCAAGTACATTGGCATGATGCGGCCGAACCCGGAACAGCCTATGTTAGAGGAGACTGATGACGACGCACTCGCCCAGAGCTTCAACGGGCGCCAGTCTAGAGGGGAGTACTTCATCCGCAAGATCAACCCAGACATCGTTTTACCCTGGAGAGGCAGGTGAGCGCCGTCATATACGGCTGTTATCACCCCCTCTTTAGGGGAGAATGGTTTGCTTTTATGTCAACGCAAGGATACAAGGAACATGGTCGATGCTTAAAGGAGTGTTGGCAACACACACACAATTACAGAGGGGATCCGAACCGGGACCTGCGTTTAAAAGCCCAGTAGTTCATCCTGATCCATCTCCTTCTAGGCCATCGTGAGTGATGATCCTGAGGTCATGCCAGCAAAGACCCTTTTTTATTAACCTTAATAAGAGCCATCACAGGAATGAATCAACCAAAGTGTCACTGCAGCAACTGATCGACCAGCGATCACCACAGCAGCTCAGAGACAGTCTGTCAGGACTGAAACGGTGTGCGCACCGCCTTCAGCCGTACGTGTTTAATACAGACACGTTCAGTTTACAGACTGACTGCGTTAGCATCAGTTGCCAGACATCTCTGAGGGAATGATGGATAGTTGTCAGGTGAGCCAACGCTTCAGCTCAGGATAAAACAGACCTTTGGGCTCCTCTGGAAAAAAAACTGATTTCATTCATAACTACAAAACTAATTACAAAGGTTTAATCAAAATCTACAGGATTGATCACTTGTCACTGTCACTGTGTTGAATGGAGCTTGACCTTTTTAATCTTTTTGATTAATTTCTAATCTAATTTACTGTAGGTTTGTTGAGTTTCAAGATTCAAGACACAGAAAAACAGTGATAATCCTCAAGGGAAGTTTTGTGGAGACACTGAGGCTTGGATAAGATGGATGACTCATCGTAGGAGACACCAACCACTGACCAAGGATTAAAAGCAATTATTTATCTGAAATGTCAGACAGATCACGCTTCCTGACTCTGCTCTCACTCCCACCTACCAGTAGGTTTCCCGGCGTTGGCATCGTGGCCGGCACCACCGTTCCCTGAACCGGGCCTGGTGCTGGGCATCTCTCATCCCGTTCCAAAGGCATTGCATTCAGCCCTGGCTAAGCCCCACAGCCCTGTCCACAGTCGCCAGCCCCTAAGCCTTTGTTTAGGTTGGGTATTAGCTATAATCCTGACGGAAAGGCGATGGATAGGGAGGTGAAGAATAGAATATGGGCGGACGAGTGCAAGGGGAGACCGGTGCTGACGGATTGAGGCAGGGGAGGACTTTGCTGTGCTTGACGCGTTCGCTATCGGGCATCAGCTTCCAGTCTGGGTCGTGTAGATATTTATTCCTTCATCCACTGAGCCTGTTGTTTTCAGTGGGTCCGATACACTGTCTCATTTCATACATATCATCAGTATACAGTAATGAGTGCATGTAGCCTGGGAGTCATAGTGAGAGGGGCTCCATGCGTGCGTGGTAATGAATACAAGCTTTGGAATGTGGATGCCATGCCTGCTGCACACACACCACACACACACACACACACACACACACACACACTAAAGGGTTGCTCATGTTTACTGTCTTCCAGCCGCCTCCCTGTCTCCCAGCGACCCTTGTTCTCCTTCTCTGACGTCATCCGCTCTCTGCTGCAGGAGGTTCTGCGCATCTTACCCCTACACTTTATATATACCACATTTCTGGGCTTGTACGAGTGGCCCTCCAACAGGTGCTAGGCCAGACGTCACCAGGGGGAAACAAAAGATGCCGGGTTTGAATGCTTTAGCGACCAGGCAGTCAAGCTGGAGCTGAATGTGGACGCCTCATGTTTTTCATGTCTTATGATGCAGTTTATTGCTCCATGCCCTGCACTCTTACATATCATCCATGACAGCATGTGTGCAGCCTCCCACCATCAGGAATCCTGGCTTATGATAACAACCTGCGCACTGTAGCTTCTCTTTAGCTTTTGCTAAAGACCTTTGCACCTTTCAACCAACCACGACTCGTCAGGACAGTCATCTACGACTCAGTGATGGTTTAGAGAAGGTGGCAGAGGTAAAAAAAAAGAGCACCCAGACTGAAACTAAATGTGGTAAACACAAACAGTTTAATGGTTGGATGTAAAGATTTTCATTTCTAACAAGGATTCATACAGTTGAGCCGTGAAGTCGCACCATCTGAGCGCGTTGGGTCGGCCCTAGAGGAATGTTGCTAAAGACTGGCGGCTCATATGTTTTGCTTTATGGAACAGCTGTGTGAGGGGAAGAATGAAGGCGTCAAAGGTCACAGCGTGGCATAAATGTTGACCCTGTGTTGTTTCAAAGTCAGGAGCGTGCTGCTGTCACTCAGTTGTCAGAGGCTGATGACAGCGCGGTGCATTAGCATAGCTCCAGAGGACATGTTGAAATGTCCTCCACTCGGCAGCTGATGTCAAAGATGGTTGTTTATCTGCTGGTCTGAGGGGACGCGTGTGCCAGATGTGATCAAATCCCCTCCAGATGCTGCTGAGATTTTAGACACAAGCCGAAAGGGCGTTTTTGTGTTATTATCCTAACTTTCCAAGTCTCCTTCTTCATTTGAGGTGCGAGAGCACGGTGCATCTTCAGCGTCTGGCCAACAGCGACAACTACTGTCTGATCCTCCCTCCCAACCTGAAGTCTGCCATCGCTGCTGTGACGTACATGGCCGAGCAGCTGAAGAAGCAGGACGCAGACGACTCGGTCAGAACTCCTCAAAACATAGCACATGCTGCCAGGGTTCTGAACATGTACACTATGCAGCATCTGTGTCTGAACCATGTCTGAACCGTGTGTGTGTGTGTGTGTGTGTGTGTTTGTGTGTGTGTGTGTGTGTGTGTGTGTGTGTGTGTCTTCCAGATGACGGAGGACTGGCAATACATCGCCCTGGTGGTGGATCGTCTCTTCCTGTGGCTGTTCGTCATCATCAGCACCCTGGGAACCCTGGCCATGTTTCTTGATGCCAGCTTCAACTACACACCTGACAACCCTTTCCCATAGAAGAACACACACACACACACACACACACACACACACACACACACACACACACACACACACACACACACACACACACACACACACACACACACACACACACACTTTCCTGGAGCAGCTCTTGGTGGCTCGTGTTTACTCTCCTCCAGTCATCGCTGATGTGTCCCATGTTTGTAGTTTTAAACCTACCTACTGTAGAGTACAGTACATCAGTGTACACTTGCGTAATAGTTTTGCAGTATTCTGTCTAACACCATTGTCACAGCTTCAAATAAATGTTTTTGAAAACTGACTGTGCTTTCTTTAAAATGACTAGCTCCTCTTTTGGTGCACGTCTTGCTCGGTTGCAGTGACACCACTGGTAATGTTGGCTTTTAACCAACAGGGGGCAGTAATACAGTTTTACTTTAGTAGAGTTCATTGGGCTTCACGCTGAGACATATGGTTCTGTCCTCTCAGCCTTTTTCTAACTTGGTTTCTTCTCCTTTTTGTGTTTTCTCCCCTTTTTCTCATGTTCACGTTTATGTTCCTGGTTCCATTCACATCACTTGTGTCTTCATGGTTTCATTATTTGAATCCTGTTTCCTGCTCCTCAACATCACTTTGCATTGTAGCCAATAAAACTATTCCCCATTTGCATTGTGTTTATTATTTTTTATTTGTTTGATTTATACCTCGCATGTGTTATTTGCATCATACCTCCATTTATTATTATGACTTACCCTTTGTCGCATTAATACCTAGTATTGTGTAGTTTTGCTTGTGTGTTCTAGTGTCCGTGGCTCCTGTCTGGTCCCCTGTGACCCAAGTGTATTACTGGTTCATTTTGTGGCTGCAGGCCAGAATTTAAAAAACTACAAAACACTTAAATAGTTCACTTTATTTACACTTTATCACTTTATATTAACATTACCTGATAATGCTATTAGTCCTTGGATCAACTAGTTATTTACTCAGTCCAATCTGTTAATAAATCGAAGCAGAGCTGTACGAACAGCAACATGATGCTGCTTGATTTTGTAAAACACAGAAAAGCATCCCAGAATATTAATAACCAGTTATCGCTTTAATAAACATATCTGTAAGGCTTTTATGTACATCATTTATGCAAATTGTGCATGAAATGTGCAAGAAAACAAATGTATCGGGGGAATTTTTGAATGTTCTAGAGAGAGGCTGCACGATAACACACTTGTTATAACTAAAGCTCTTGAACTTGAATTCATCTCCTACATCCGATTACCCAGAATCAGCAGGTCAACACCGGCCCACAGCTTCACCCAGTACCTGTCCCCTAACGAGCTCTGGGTCTCTCTCGCTGCCTCAGAGGAAAACTCAAGCCCAGGAATGAGGCCTCAAAGGCAAGTCCACGGCCTGTTGGCTCCGTCCCGCTGCTGCGGCACAAAAGCCGAGTGTTGCTTCATAAGAAATGTGAAAGCAGCAAGCGCACAGGACGCGACGAGACGGGCGCCATCCTCCTTGTTTGCGCACTCGCAGCTTCTCGGGGAGAAGCTGTGGGGACAGCATGTTTTATTGCTAATGCCTCAGTGACTTTCAAAGGGCAACTAAAGCACTTCAGTCTCTGGATTTGCACTACACTCGCTCACTTCGCACCCAGAGGAGGCCTCAGAAACAGGGGGGAGTGCCCCCCGACAGAATGTCTTTGGGTTGATTTAGCTGTTTTTCTTGTTCACCCCCCCATTTAGCGTCAACTAACGGCTCAACCAGCAAGACAGATGTGTGTTTACGCTTAAACGGGAAAGGGGTAAAAGGGAGAAAAGAGGGGGGCGAGAACGGTGTCCCTGTAATCCAGGACCCAGCCAAGAGAGCATCCTATAAATCAGGTTGCCATTGGCAACAGCAACTGGGCCCTGGTCGCCTCCCAGTTCATTGTCCTCTTCCGCGTTAGGCAGCATTTTTGTCTTTTTTACCTACAGGCCTCAATTCAGCACAGCTTCTTCAATATTCCCATCTCCCACCTTGATCCTAACAACATTTACCTTCTCGAACCACCTTCATCCTCCTCAAACCTCCGCCTCAAAGTGAAACTGAGTCCTTGAGCTACGGGGTCATTCCTCCCAGGCAACAATGGAGCATTTGTTGGCCTCCACGGCTAAAACCTGACGCCCGTCACGGCAGCTTGGATACAGTAGAGGGGGAAAGAGTTATAGTGGGCGAGGGAAAAGGGCAAGAATGTGAGAACATGAAAGAACAGTTTTGGTGGAGCAGGAAAAGGGGAGGAAACAGGCCGAGAACAATCTAGCAGAGCCTCATTACGTGCTAAATAGGTAATCCAGCCAGTAGGTGAGCTCAGTCCCACTAACCTGGCAGTGGGGGAACTTCCTCCAGGCTTACGGGTTATTACTTCCTCCCCTATTGCTGTAGCACCATTGTTTAGCCACAGCGTGAAGCCACTCTCACTGCAGCACTAAGCCTGGTCCCGGATCAGTACAATCACGCCCTTGTGTCTTGGGGTTTTCCAATTTGATGCAGGAAGCAGTTACAGCGGGAACTTTATTGGGTCTAATGGGAAAAACATATATAAATATATATGAGGTATTATGATGCTGTAACATCCGCTAGTACAAAACACCCACATATAATATTTGCATGAGTCTAGGAAACGATGACGTTACTGTCTGTGCTGCAACGTGACGTCATTTGTTTCTGTTTAGATTTGTTAGATTTGTGTTAAACAAACATTTGTTTAGTGTTGTTGTGTTTCAGGCCCCACATACAGGAGTGTGACCTGTCCAGCTGTTCTTCACACGCTGACTGGATCACACTCATCCCAGTTGTTACACGTCCCACCTCCCTCAGGTTCTGACGTGTTCGGACTGTTAGTGTGTGGTGGGACCTGGCTCTGACCCACTGGAACTGTAAATCTGCCTCACCTACAAGGTTTTCTCCTTGTTTCACTTTCTGGTCATCGTCACCTTGATTGTAGGCAGTATTCTGTATACATTCTCACCCTCCTGCTTCACCTTTGGTTAACTATCAGTCTTGGGCTTATTGGACCATGTGGAGGTTTTTGTAAAGTGCCAACGGCTTCTTGCTGTAAAAACTTTCTGCTATTTTTCAACCTGTCAGCTTCATTTCTTCACCCTGAACCTGACCTACACTCTGGTTGTTTACTGGGTTTACTGGGTTAACTGGTTGTATGTTTTATAATTCCAACTTAGTTAAAGTATGTTTGCATTATCTAAAGTTTATTATTCATACTTAAACATTTCAATCAGGCTTTTAGTCAGAACACATGTAAGCACCTGCCCCTGACCTCGTCCCCTGGTTGGGGCAGCGCCTGGATGGGCTGATGGAGTCACGCTGCAGCCCAGACGAAGCGCAGAGACAACCTGCTGCTTTGCTGGAAGCCACGGCCAACATTTCTCAGCAGCAGCAACTGTGCGCGACCACACAGAACCGCAGCTCCGCGCATCAGCAGCCGCGATAATTACTGTACGCACCCACTTCGCACCATCACACACAAACACACACACACACACACACACACACACACACACACACACACACACTCACTCACACTGGATCCCCATCCCCGACTCAAGACCTCAGGTGCACAGCGTCGAAGTCGCGCGGACTCTTCCAGGCGCTTTTGCATTTCTTCATCGTTTTCTAAACTCCGGACGCCAGATCCGAACCAAGTTTCTTCACCGAGGCGGAGTTAAACTGTGAGACCATGGCCAACTCCGGCATCCAGCTGCTGGGATTCTTCCTGTCGCTCATCGGCATCGTTGGACTGATCATCGGGACCATCCTGCCGCAGTGGAAGATGTCCGCGTACATCGGAGACAACATCATCACGGCGGTGGCCATGTACCAGGGGCTGTGGATGTCCTGCGCCTTCCAGAGCACCGGGCAGCTCCAGTGTAAGATCTACGACTCCATCCTGCAGCTCGACAGTAAGTGGAGGGCGCGCGCGCGGGGGTGTCCGTGGATTTTCCGTGAATATAAAGTCAACTTTATTATAGACGCGTCTGGCGCGCGCGTGTTTGCGTGCGGAACAGCTTCTCGTTCATGACGCGAGTTCGGCCGCTTGCAGACGCACCTGCGGCGGATCTCAGGGATCCACTGGATCTCCGATGAGCGTCAGCGCCTCAGGGTTCAGCCTGTTCACCGTGCTCACATGAAGCGGGTCACGGCATCACATCAGGCCTTTTCACACCTGCGTTGAGTGGGACGGAATGGTGTCCCCCAAAAACCCCAGCTTTAAACATATATCACAGCAAGAAACGCTCCAACAAACTCATATACGCTCCGGGAGATGTGACGTCAATGTGTAGAAGTCAGGACGAAAAGCGATGCTGTATCATTAATAATTGGAAACCAGCAACTTTAGAGACCGCAACGTTTATGATTCCAGTGGTTTGAATTCATCATATCATAGAAATCGTAAAAGGCACAATACATTCAATATATTGCAATACTATACAGCAATACAGCAATACTGTAGGTACAGTACAGTCAGATGATATAACAGGCAGTTTTCAGGTCAACTGTCAACATATTAAACATATAAAATACAGGAGACCACCTGAACACACACAGCAAGAATCAGTGCCTGTTAAATTCTAGTTTATTTTAAAAAAGCATATTAAACTCTAGGATGTTTTCATACACTTCTAAATATGTATTTTACGAGAAAAAAAACATCAAAACATCAAAATATGTTTTACAGGTGATTTATGAACTGAAACCTTGGGTCTGAGTCCTGATTTGTGTATTTCTGCATGTTTCCCATAAACAGGGGGATGTTCCACCTGCATACTGTGTGAGCGTCCTGTAGTAGTTTCTCATTACATAATTATTCCGCCCCCTCTCTCTCCTATTTTATATACTGTACCACTCTGTCTCTCTCCCTCCATCCCTCCCTGGCCTATGGAGGGTTGTTTGTTTGGGCAGGGCAGAGATGGCCCAGACTGGCACAGACTGGTTCTAGGTGGACAGAGGAGGGACCCATAAGGGAGGGGGCTCATCCTGTGATAGGTTTATGGGGGGGGGGCTCCACCTCCCAGAGGGAAACAGTGACAAAGAAAGTGTATGTGGTGTGTTCATGGGTATCCCATGGTTTCTCTTCCAGGAAATGCTCACATTAAAATGTCCTGACGAGCTAATGTGAATCTAATTCACAGCCTCCCGACACACACACACAAAGGCTCAGTGACGGGTCAAAGACGCACGATTTGAGGCTTTTCTCATCTTTTTCCAGTTTCAGCCTTTTCACAGCTGCATCCCAAGCAAACGCATTCTGCTCGTACCCTTCTTAAGCTAAAAAGCGTCTGTGTTGCTGTCTTTGCCAGGCGCCCTTCAGGCCACACGGGCCCTGATGATCGTTGGAATCATCGTGTCCATCGCCGGCCTGGGCGTAGCGTGCATGGGAATGAAGTGCACCACCTGTGGAGGCAACGACAAGCTGCGCAAGTCTCGCATTGCCTTGACGGGAGGCATCATCCTGCTAGTGGGCGGTGAGGCCACAAACGCTCCGTTTCCACTGTTTCACAATGGCGAACTGGTTTTACCACAGTGACACTATTTTACTCATGTATTCATTTCAATGTATCCACTTATCAGTTGTAATAGAAAGCTTTTGCCTAATCAAACTCACTTGTCACCTATTTAACATGAAGGGTAGATGTGGTAACATAATATGGTAAATGACATCCTGGTGTTACAATGGACACTCCCCAGTGGGTTTTAATGACAGAAGTGCAGTGGTAATGTAAATGAATGTGTACGCAGATTAATTACAGACAGATTATAAATCCACATGTCAGTGTTGTTCCACTACAAGCTGCCACCAGTTTCCATGAGGGACTGTACTGGAGGGATGGAGCCCACTGTTGATGATAGTCAGATAGATGGAAATGATAGTCCTTTGGTCACATACAGTAGGCTCAGTATCAGTATCTTCACCCTCAACACAACACCTTTGCTGTGATGTTAATAATAATAACAACTCGATTTATAGAGCACTCATCAAACACTTGTACAAAGTGCTTTATACACGAACAAGCAGATATACAACACAAGGATGAAGGGATAAATAAATACAAAGATAAAATAAACAATTCGAACTAAAAGATCTCACATGGAGTCAGAAAAAGTGTCTTAAGATTGGATTTCAAAGAAGACACCGACTCATCCAGCTTCATCTGCTTGGGCAGGGCATTCCATATCGTCAAGGTAAAAGCTGTTTAGAGTTGGTTTGCAAATGTATTAAATATGTAAAACATGTTTAGTCATTTGTAGAAGCAGATGCATTGAGGTGCCTGTAATTTATGGTTCATAATTGTTCTGATGGTATGACTAGACTTAGAGTATTCAAAAACTGGCATTTCAAACATTCTTTCTAGACACAGAAAACAGAGCAGGACAAAACAGGACATACTTATGCCACATCAAAGCATTAGGAAAGATTTCATAAGAACCATTTCTATTCTTTGTTCATATGATGAAGTTATATATTTCCTAAACATCTAACTGGTTTTCGTGTTAGATCTTTGGCACATCGTACATTAGGGGCTGTGGGAGGAGGTTTGACCCCAGTGTGAAGGGTTTTCCTCCCACTCCTCTGCTCTGGCCCTTCAGCCATCATTAGCCTGGATAAAACCTCTGGCACCCACTCTAACGAGAGCGATCTCACCGGCTCTGAAGACAACAAAGTCTGAGAGCTCATTCTGAAGTCACTGCCCGGCCGTCTGGTGAATAAAAGCTTGTCTGCTCTCTCGGCTTTTGATGATGGACTGATTGATCTTTGACTTTCTCTCCTCGCAGGGCTTTGTGCCATTGTGGCGTGTTCCTGGTTTGCTCACAATGTCATCCGAGCTTTCTATAATCCCTACACCCCTGTGAACACCAAGTAAGTCAGTGCTCAGGAGCTGTAATTGGTTTTATAAAAACTGTTCATTGACTTTGTTGAGTTGAGCTAAATAACAAAACACAGCGTACAGATCTGTTTGTTCAACATGTTCAGCCAAGCAGTGACTAGTTGAACTGTAGCTGAGCTTTACCTAAAGCCAAATAAAGATCATGGCAGTGTCCTTATTTTCCTCATATGCACTTTCATTGCATGTATCAGTTCCAGTGTTAGTCCTCGTTCAGTTGCATCGCTCTGTAACATCCTTCTTAACTCTGCCCCAGGTTCGAGTTCGGCGCGGCCATCTTCATCGCCTGGGGCGGTTCCCTCCTCGATGTCCTGGGAGGAGCCATGCTGGCCGCCTCCTGCCCAGGGAGGAAGCAGGTATCCAAATACCCGTCCATGGCCGGGTCCCGCTCCGGCCCTCCGAGCAGCACCAAGGAGTACGTGTGAGACCCCCCCACCCCCGCCCTGCAGCCCAGGACCTCCACAGAAGCCGCTAGAGACGCCCCCCCCCCCCTCTTGTTGCAGCATCAGTGAGGTGAAGGTGCAGTTGTGAATCCTACTCAGAGGCTACGTGCGACTGTAACGGCACCATCCACACTTGGTGTTCATAGAAATGGTTGATAACTCCTTGATTACCGTGCTGCAATCCCAGTAGTTTGATGAATGATGTCTCTCACGCCGTCCACACATTTCGCAATTGTTTACAAGTTGTCCTCACAAATACACTATAATTGGATCTCCTAACTAAATACACGAACCTGTGGGGAGCAGCGTCTCCAAACGTGGCCAAAATAATGGATTCCAGCCAACGTTTGCATCTGCGTGTTAGAAACGGCATCTATTAGCATTTGCCATGTAATTGAAGGTAATGAATTTTAGTTCAGCGTGAAGGCTGCGACTCGGGGGCTGGGTGTCACAGAGGCAGGAGGTGGCAGCACAGACGCTACAATGACAGGGCGTGCCTCTCCCCGCTCACCACAGGCCCCGCAGCCCTTCATACCAGCCCGCTACAAACCCTGCTCATATATGAAATGTCTGAGCACCTAGTCACGGCCCCAGACGCCCTCCAACAGCTTCTACATCGGCTTTTATGAAATCCTCCATCCTATTTATTTTGTCATTCCGATTTTTTATGCTCCTGTGTAGATTTATGTAATTGTTACATGGCCGCAGGTATCGTGTAGCATTGTAGCTCTCAGATATTATGACATATTTGTATCAACATTTTATGATTTGTTTTTTTTATGTTTTTTTTACATGATAGTGTCATGTAGCACTTACAGTAACGGTGTAATAACACTGAATGGAACCGTTTTTTAACAATACAATAATAAAGAGAATGCAACATCTGTGATTGTCGTGAGTTACAGTCAGTAAGTTCCAATTTGTGTTTGGCTGAAGACGAGAGACTTTGTCAGTTTATCCATTAACAAAACCAGATGTTCTTGTAAGTCTAATGGTGAACCCCAGCTGTCACATTTAGAAGTGTGAACATTGTGAATTCACCAATAAACTGCAGGACATTTACTGAGATGAGTAAACACTCAGAAGTTACATAATTACACCAATCATTTATAAATTCAGTCTAAGCCAAAAAAAACATTAGTTGTGTTTTTAGTTGAATTAAAGCTCAAAAACTCATTTTTCTAGTAAAGTATGTGGAAACATAATTTTAGCCTTTTAGTGGTAGACGTGTTAAAAACCCTCGTGTGCAGATCAAGCTGTGTTTTGTTTCTATATAGACAGTGTCAAACTGTGTTTACTGACACAAAGCCTCCAAAAAGATTAATCGTTTATTTCCCAAGATGCATTATGAAAAGTCAACCATTTCCATGCACATGGTAACCACAACTCAACAACAATCTTTGATTCAGTGAGCTGTGAAATGCAGTGTTTCCATGACGCCAAAAAAAACTGTCAACTACGAACAATTTCACAGCCAAATAACATGACATCAGCTTGAGCCTCTAGACAATAACATGTCATTTCAAGGTCCAGTGAAGTTGTAAAAAAAAAAAAAAACAACAGATTGAGATTGTCTGAGCAGTGACGGCTAATCATAGACTGCTTACTTCCATTGTCTCATACTGTAATTATAAAAGTCAAAATCATCCTTAAATAGTCAGCTTCAAGCCAAAAGACGCTACAACACCAGCTGAGCAAATAAATATTAATACAAAGTAAGTGCTGTTTGTGTGCTGATCAGAATCTGTTTCCGTGAGCATCTGACATTAAATATCATTTGGCAATTATTTTTAATCAATGCCTTTGACGTACAGGGGAAACCTGACCTTTAAAAATCAAACGAGGCCTCCGTGAGTCTGCTGCCGTTCACGTTTTCCCGACGAGCGCAGGGAAACGCTGACGCGGCAAAAATGGGGAGAGAGCGCAGCGGCGCCGTGGTCAGAAATACTACTACAGAACATAGCCCTTAAGAACAGGATACCGGTTACGTGTCTGGATGCTTGAACAGACTCCATGCATAGAACTCTGCAACATGTCACTGCACATAACAGGCGATCCCACAAAGTGCACCATGTGGAAACAGAAGTCTCAGTTATAGATGACTGAAGCAATACCCATTCAGAAACGAGTAAAAAACACACAGAAGCCATAACAACACGACAAAGTGTCTTATCTCTTTAAACAATAAATAATTAGCAGTATCTTTTCTTGTAAATAGCGAGCGTTCATCCACTGAATAGTAGTACACCACTTGCATCAGTGGGAGTAGAGAATGATAGTCATTGCACGACCGAAAGCTTAACTTTTCACCTGTGCGGGACACGTTAACAGCATTGTGTTGGCGCACACAACCAGCCAAGAGACAATCAGTGACCCCCCCGACAGCATCCGGGCAGGGGATGCTCACCCTCAAACCACTTCCTCTGTGCAGCCTTGGATATGTAGCCCTTGTTAAGGCGCTCTGAGAAATACAGACACGTCTAAAGCTTTCTAAAGAGCTGAGTCTACTGCCTACCGAGGTATAGAGGGCGCTGCAGTGCGATTCGTTCACAGTCTGACCAAAGGTGAATTAAATAAACACTATATACACAATCAAGGTCGAGGCCTCAGCTGGCGCTAAAGGAGCCACTTTTGTGCCATGTTGAGTCATCAGAGGTTTCATTAGGACACTTGACAGGATCGAGGCCAAGATCGCGGACGTTTGACATCCCAGGGGATTTTTCGTGTCTTCTTTTTTTTCCCATTTATTCTTTTTTTTTCTTTTTTTTTGGCACTTCACGGTGAAGTTTAGGAGATAGGTGAGAGGGAAACTGAACACTGTCCGTTATTGTTCATGATGTCATCCAAGTCTTCGTCCTCCAAGTCAACTGAGGAGAAAAGGTCAGAGGTCAGAAATGTGAGTTTCCACATAAAAACACTGAAATTAAAAATGAGCGGTTCACTTCTATTTGCTATTGAGCAGTTTTTAGCCTGTTAAATGAGAGTGTGAGACTTTGTGACTGCTTATAATTTGATGTTGGTGCCAGAAACTTTACGTCATAGTCCTTTATATCCACTGAGCACTTCTACACTTTACTGTCTGTACATAAACAAATGAGATACGTAGTAAGTGTAACTCTATGCAGATTTCCGCCCGCGGACAGAGTCAGCCTTGTTGTTTCCTGTTGCTATTTTTTAACTCCTGGTGACAAACATAAACCGTATTCCCCAAAATATCAAACACTATGGCTGCTTTTAGGACCGGAAAGTCCCTGTGTCGTTATGTAAAAAAGCCGATGTATGACTTCATAGGTGAGCTGCCAGTATCAGCCTGTCACAGGTTCTAATTCGTGTTTTTATTGTGAAATGTCAAATTCACCCGCACCCACATGGGGTCACACTGTAAAATATCATGTAAATACCCCTACATCACCCTAGCAGGGTCACACTCTCCAACTTCCTTCTAATGCGTTGGTACTTTCCAGAAACCTACAAAGTCTGCTTCCTCTTTTTCCGCCCCAACGGACTCACACGTCATTTGGGAAACCACTTGGAGTTTAGAGCCACTGTCCTCATGACATGAACAAGAAATACATCTAATTATGAGAATAACAGAGCAGACGATGCTGCTGTACCCACGCTCATAACAGGGACCGGCTCAGACATTTCAGGCTCGGGTTTTCACCAGCGACGCTGCAGCAGGAGTTATTTAACAGTGAAATCAGCCCGGTGCTGTCTCTCCGTCTACCTGTACACGGACCCCGGGGACGATCGGACCACAGCTCACCTTTCTTGGACCGGCCGATCTGCCCCAGTTTGGGCGCCCTCTGCCCCAGTCTCTGGGGATTGGGTCCTCCCCCGTGGCCGTTGACCTGGGGGTGCCCCGGGTTGTACTGTCCGGCCGGGCCGGGCTGCCGAGGCGGCCCGCCGGCCGGGATGAGCTCTGGGATCCCGGACGCTCCGTACATCTCCACAGGGTGCCTTCTCCCGGTCAGCCGCTAGATGTCCGCACCGCCCCCGAGCTTCGCGTCGCGTCGAACGGCGTCTCACTTCCGCAATGGCACTCGCCGACGAAATGTATGGACAAAAGACGGCGAGCCGCTGGGAAAAGTCCTCGCAGTCTGCGAATGAAATAAAACACGTTCGTCAAAAATAGCTGCCGCGCGTCAGACAGCGGCCGGCGCCGGGAGAGCGCGCGCGGACGCGTCTCCGCGCGGCGAAGCTGAAATGAACGGCGCATTCGCGTGTTCGCCACTGGAACAGCACGAACAGGTGTAAGAAAAGACTTCCCATGCGCGACCACGGCTGAACAATACACTAAACTTTCTACCGTATGATCCCTCATTACACAAACTGCTTTTTCCGCCCGTTTCAGAAACACAACATTAACTGATCGCGTTCTCTAAAATCCCTTATAAATCGGTTAAATATCATCAATATCACGAACGTCAACTCACCCGTTTGTCGCCGAGGTCGCAGTTGTGAGCGGAATCCGGTAAAAGCAGCTTCTCAGAACCGTGTTGTTGTTTATCAGAGCTCTCTCTCTTCTGGCACAGGAGGAGGCGTCGATTTAAAGGGGCCTCTCGTCGTTTTGTCCGCCTTGGGGATTTCCTCGCATTGTGTCTTGACTCATAGCGGCGTGTGTACGTCACAGCTGCGGTCGATGCGAGCGACAATGCTGACACTCCGGGTTATACACTGGAGGCGTGCCAAGGTTTCACGGGCGCATTGCGTAATTACGCAGCAGTAATGACAGAGTGACGACGGCGCCAGCCAATGGCAGGCAGCGCTTAGCAGGCCCCATATATGACATGTACGGGTTTATGTCAGCGACAGTTCAAGCCAGTTACAGGGAAACTTTTATATGAGCGGCCAGAAATGGATCTGCTTATTAGGAACTGGCATTTTACTGATCCCAGACTTTTACTTCACATTCACAACTGTTAAACATTCTTGTCAACAAAGTAATTAAGTGACTCACTGATATTATTAATAATAAGTTAGAGTTGGGTTGACCTCAGAAAGAAATGTGAGGCCTTGACTATAATGTGATGTAAGATGATTTGGCTTTAAATGAACTATGAATCAACTTTTTATATTTCATAGTTTGATTCCTTTACTTTCTTATCGTAGCAGGATTTGCTTTGTGATGTATAGGTGACACCATCAATCGAAGAGTAAAGTAAAAATACCAAAACAATCCCACAGATGTTCTCCTGTATCCAAAGTAGTACACTCATATCAAAACTGAAAGTAGCTCATACAAATTTTAATATGACCCGTGACTATCAGTCCTTTAGTCATTCTGAGACTGATTTTAATGTGTTTTCTTTAGATTTGATTTTTGTAGTTAAGATTAGAGAATGAGCACATTTTCTAATCTACACTACTTTTTGTGAAAGCCTTTTTTAATTCTACCTTTTGGCTAAAGATTCTGACTACTGCGCTTGAGAAAGTCAAAGACCCACTGGTATGTTTTTTAAAAAATCGTTCCAAAGCCTGCTCCCTGATCTGTCTCCAGTCAATCCTCACCTGCACCCTCCCCTCTGCCACTGCATACAGTACATATCCCATCTCAGTCGTACTGCCCTCCGTGGTCTGTCTGTTGCTTTTAACGCCAAGTATCAGAGAATCCGATGCTGCTTCCCATGCCACGTACTGTACAGGACCCACTGTGGCATTCTGAAGCCCAACACTTCCTTCCATGCCCCTCCACCACTATGTCATGTAATTATTGTACCTAGGTACTAGATCATGTAATTCCGTGATGTGTTTAGCCGTGTTAGCCGTGCCATGCGTTTAGCCAATACGCCATGCTGATGAGTTGCCATGTTTAGTTTAGTCATCTATACCTGTAGCTACATAGTTATGAGCTGTGTGCTTGATTGTGACAGAGGCGTCTGACAGAAACCACCCCAACACAATACTTGCATCATATTCATAAAGCTAAAAATCATAATCATAAATCATTACTTTATGTATTGCTAAATTTCAAAGCCACAGTGCAATATGTTATGTACTGTAGTAAATGTGTTTATGTAGTGCTTAACACACCTGTAAGCTACAGTACATCATCCAAACAAAACTGTGCTGCCTCCAAACCACTCCCTTCTGTAATATTCCTTCATATCTACGGCGTCAAAAAGAAGGCGCGCACATTTAATGCTGCGGGCTTGTTGATGCAGTTGATGCAGTAAGTGTGTGAATGTTTTGCTTCTCAATTGCTATGTATCTATAAAACACTAGACTGCACTAAAGGCAGCAGTTATTTTAAGGTTGCATACTCTAGGTCTGTTTATTTGGGAGAATGTGTGCTATCTCATAATCTTCAGATTTTCCAGCTGAAGCTGTGACAGTTGAGATGAGGAATTCCATCGTCCGACTTGTTGAGACTGATCTGACTCTGTGGACCCATGTGGATGGATGTGTCGAGCTGGTATAAATTTATCCTGGTCTCTTCTAGAAACACCTTTTGTCCTCGCCGATTCTCTTGCGCTGCCACCATGTCTCGGATCATTATCGTTACACTCCTGCTCTTGGTTCTGAGTGACTTCTGCCACAACACAGGTGAACTCTGGAAACAAAAATCTTTCTTCAGAGATATCTATTTTATTTTGTTTTACTATTTAATTTTAGATTTAACATTTAAAGGATAATTTGAAATGTCTTTAATGAAAATACTGAATGAATTAATAACGCATGAATGAATTTTTGCATTATTTTCCTCTCCAGTTTCAGGTGATCAAGCTTCTTTGACCAGAGGCTACTTTCGCAAGTGTGGGTGCAAAGGTGAATGTCTGCTGGTCAATCCTTAGTTAAACATTTGGTCAAACATCGAAAGCAAAGCAATGTTGCCAAGTAAAACAATAAGCTTAAAATGACTTTGACTGCCATTGTTCTCATTGCAGTTCATCGTAATAGAATATTATGTGATGCAAAGAATGAGACCAGGAAGAGGTGCCTCTGCTCCCAAGCAACATCAGACAGTAAGTGAAAGGCAGTATTGAGTGGGTGTCAGGTACAAGGTGCATTTTTTTATGTTAATATTCTGTTAATATTGTTATCGTTGGCTTCTTCCTTGGTTTTAGCATTTCCAAAGTTTCACAAGTTCTGCAGATCGTTGCATCAAAGCCCGCCCCTGTCCTTGCTGTGAAGGACCTTGCAGAGTTCATGGTGGCTCATCTATTACACAAGATTAAATCACCACAACACACGATGTGAATAATGTCATTAAGTCGTGCCATAATGCAGGTTTGCCTAATATCCTATCTGTGACCGGTCCTACATTGTTAATATAAACATTTTATACCTAAATATGCTCCTTTTGTTCTGCATTTCATACTTCAGTTAATCTTGAGATCTTTGTGTTGCCAGTTTCAGCCCTCATGGAAGATCAGATCAGGTTTTCCTTAATAGGGGTGGAACTTCCCTCACAGGCACCTTTCCTGTTATTATATTCAGGACAGGGAACAAGAAATTCATTGATAGTGGGGGAATATGTTGTTATGATGCTTACGAGAATGAGACTGACATTTACTTGTGCTTGAATTCCAGTGATTCATAATAAAATTCTTTTTCTACTACACCCTTGTTCACGTGTGCACCTTTCAAACCAAATCCCATTTTGTGTACCATTGTTCTTATCACTGAGCTGACTAATCTCTTTGAAAATACTTTAGTCAGCAGTCAGTGAAGAGTGTTCTTTTTGGACATTCTCGTATTTACACCAAAACACTGAGAAGTGCCAACACTTGAGCGTATTAAAATCAAACCGGAGCGAAGTCGACAGTAACTAAATTGCTCCCTGTACTTTTCACACGTCATAAATAGGTAAGTGATTTCTTTTTTATCCAAACATGAACGCTCACATATTTCCAGTTAAACCTAAGCCTACTGAGAAACAACAGTAAATGATTGGACAGAGAATTCCTGTAAAATGGGAAGCGGTTCTGTCCCAGTGTGGCCTCTGGCTCAGAGGCAGTGTTGTCTAATCAGTTCTGAATGAGCGGCGTTGAAGTGCTTGGCTAGCACTTCACCAGACTCTTCATCATGGTCATGGTCTACACCTATAACTGGTTTAGGTTTCAGCTTTCTAACTGGTGTTAATGTGTTAGTCCAGACCTCAGCCAGAACCTCACTGTTTGCACAGCAAAAGGCGCTCGACTGTAGAAAGCAGATGACTCACGGTATTGCTGTGATCAAAGAAGTTGTTTGATGACTCAGCTTTAGTCTATATATATCCTGCACATTGGTAACTTCATAGTGTCCTCATCTTTTTAAGACCAGGGAGCAATGACTTGTGCAGTTGGGTCCCAAGGTTCCCTGGTGGTCCAGGTTCAGCCGAGTCAATGGAGCACTGGCCTGTGTGAGTGTTATAAAGACATGGGCGACTGTAAGTAGACACAGTACACAACATGTCTGCTCAGTTATTGGTTTCTACTGGAGATGAGTAATGAGCCTGAGCTTGTAATGATCACTTTTTGGTGCACTGTGTTTTTGTGTGTGTGTGTGTGTGTGTGTGTGTGTGTGTGTGTGTGTGTGTGTGTGTGTGTTCAGGCTGCTTTGCCCTTTGCTGCCTCCCAGTGTTCACCTGTAAGGTGACCAGTGCAGTGGGAGCATGTCCCTGCCTGCCTCTGCTGGACTGCATTGGCTGTGCGTCACCAGCCTCTCTCGCCATGAGGGCTTCCGTCAGGGAGCGCTACGGAATACCGGTAACAACAAAAACCTACACTGCACTTTAGTGACTGTCCTGCCTTAAAATAACTGAACACACCTGAATGAGTAACCAGTAGTACAGTAGCTAGGACAGGAAGAGTAGCCCAGGTTTCACTTAAGTCATACGGTACTTAGATCATCTGTAGGTTTAGCCTCTGGAGTAATTGTTAGAACTATCACTTCTGCACAACATTTTCTTAACCTAACTGAGCAGTTGCAGAACCACGACAGCAAACATTCTGAAAGCTGAATTTTGTGACGCTGTAAGAATCTTTCTCCTGAAGATGCTCAGTCATTGTTTTACTATATAATAAAAACGACCGACTGAGCTCGTACCAACACTGCATCTACAGATCACTGTCTGCTGTAGTGTTAAATACTTACAACTGTAGCTGGGGACGTAAAGATGCTTTGGCAAAGAAACAAAATAATGGAGACAGAGGGAATAGATGCAACGTTAGTGGGCGCACCCAGTGAAAGAGTTGTTTCCTTAGCTTTGTCTGAGTCTTAAGTGATATTGGATAAACAGATCTCTGCTCAGGATGCAATGAATTCTAGACAGATTTATTTAATTAACACATCTGCTGCAGAACTATAAAAAAAACTTAATGAATAAACAACAAGCTGCTCCGGCCGCCCACTCACTGCTCCACTGCTGCACTGTTTGTCCACACGGAGTAAGTCAACCACCTGCCTGCATGACCGCACATCTCAGCAGACATCAGATCTGTCGCCGATCACGAAACTGGTGTAACGTAAGCCTGTAAAACGGGCCGAGGTGCGAGTTTCTGGGACAGTGGAGACCTGCAGAGATAAGGCTGGAGGTGGGAGTGGTTGGAGGCCAGGCAGGCAGAAGCTGGAGAGCTGCCATCAGAGAGAAGGAGGTGGTTGGTAATGCTGGCTCCTCTGGAGGCGGAGTGGGCCGCGGACTGCTAACGAGGAGCCAGGAGCTCTTATGAAAACAAGTCGCAGCATGTAGGTTGAAGGAGACAACATAACCTCGCAAACGGCGGATTCACACTGATAATGGCAGGTTACTGCAGGTAGATGCTGTTTATTCTGAACTAAGGTGAACTACTGCAGAACTACTAGACACCACACCACAATCTGTGGACTGGTTCTGCACAAATGTGTGTAAAATGGCCCTATTACTACTATGGCTACTGCCATTTGTGGAATAGGGGGACCTTTAACATATGCACAAACATGAACATATTCACACAAAACTTCCTCATCAGAACAAAGCTTAATGGTACAAATGTGCAAGAACAGAGTCTGAATGAAGTGATGGTCTACATTAAATTATCCAGACTTCGTCCGGGCTAAACAGGTGGCACCTAAAGGCTTGAGTTCCTATAGATACAGACAACTGAGCATCTGCAAAGGCAGCAGCCTCACTGACCCAAACTTATTGTACGTGATGCAAACGGAAATCAACAGTCTGTAAACGGTGTGAACACCTAATTAGACCAGTAGTTTAATGTTGTCGGCTGTCAAGCTGTTAAAACAGCTGCTGAGCTTCTACTGAAATGCAAACTTCACTTCACGTATTTTGCACGCTGCAATATGAGATCCTCAGTGTGGTGGTGTTTGAGGGCAGAGTGATCATTTTAACTGTTACTGTCGCCCTCCCGCACTGAATTCGTAGGAGAGAGAGAACGTGTCCCGGGCTGATCTCAGGCCCGTTGCTCACTACGGATTGTTGTCAGCGTTGTCGCAGTCGCAGCTGACGGAGACTCACAGTTTGGTTCTAACGTCTAGTGCTGAACAACCAGCAGCTGCTCTTACGCTCTCTCTGCACGGATTCATTAAACGCCCACTGAGCTTTGCCACATTCACGTTGCTCACACGCTCCCGTCGCTGTCACTTAGAAGACTTGATTGTAAACCGACCCGCTTCCAAACTAGTCGCCATGCATGTAACTATGTGCTCGTAACAGAGGCCTTATGTAACGGCCGCGGTGTTTTGTTTTGCACCTAAATGCAAATGCTCACATTCTGTTCGAGCCTCCCACCTGTGTTCAGGCCTGCGTGTGTTTTACAGGGGAGCGTGTGGAGCGACTGCCTGTATGGATGCTGCTGCTATCCGCTATCTTGGCTCCAGATCTCCAGAGAGCTGAAGAGAAGGGCAGCAACCCACGCCTCCTCTTCCCCCTCGTCAGCCAGATACGCTGCCCTGATCTCCCTGCAGGGGGCGCACTTGGTCTAGATCGGACGTTTCCCACAGTAAAGGAGTTGGTGCAGTCAAACTTCCCCTATTCTGTTAACGCTGCCGGTTACAGTAACCTCACCCAGTCCAGTCCATGACTGTAGACAGCACAGACCCAAAATAAGTAGAGTAAGATTCACTTTGTGTGTTATTCATAGTAACTAAGTAACTGTAGGTGGTAGTGCTTTACTTTAGCATTTGGAGGATATACTGTATGTAATGTACTGTATGCATGTAGTACTGTAGCGGGTGTAGATTTTACGAAAGGGACATTGTGACAGATTAAAGCAGTGATTTGCCATCATTTTGTCATATTACGAATGAGTTTTTCTGATATTCACAAATAATTTGTGGGTTTATTTGAACATTTGAAACTTGTAAAAGGTTTAGCACAAGGCCCATTTCATTTTTTTCCTGTGACCTTAGTGGATAAAAGTAAAGCCCAGGTTTATAGTTTCTCTTGTGCACCTCTACATGTAACTCACTGGAAACTAAGCAGGTTGTAAATGCAGGACTATTTATTATGCATATTTACATATTTATTTGCCTGTTTGGTTCTTAAGGAGTCTCAGCTCATGGTTTGTGTGAAAGCCTTAAATACTCAGCTTCTGCCTTTCAGGGACATGTAGCTTAAATGAACATAGTTGTAGAGTGGAAATTATTGCATGCACGATAATGAAATTAAAAATGTTATTGTTTCTAGCTGCAAACAAGTTTTTCCATTATTATTTCCTCATAATTATTCCATTATTAACTATTATTTTGTTTTCTGCTGCTCTGGGAGTTTGTGGTGTCTGTCTGCTTGAGGTTCAGGGTCCAAATATTTTGTTTAATTATCTGAATAGATTCTGTTGAAACATCAACTGTTGCAATGTTAATCTGAAAACAATAGTCAGACGTGAATCTGAGGAAATTATGGATTCAACAACTTTGCCTTGAATGTGATGAGGAACAGTTAAACAGACTTAGAGCCAATGCCAGTGGGACACAGAGGGTCCAAACTGATACAAAGCCTGGTTCTCAGGTCAGCTCTGCACCTCAGAACTTCCAGCACACTTTAAAGTTGTAAAGACTCACTAAATGCAGTCGTTTAAGCTCTTCAGTCGCCCAAGTTTTAGATCTGGCTAAACTTGTATTTAAGGTTAATGTAGATATTAAAGACTGATTGAGGTACTTCAGGGGCTATTGTGGTTCCTGATTCTGAATGAGCATCAAAGAATCTGGGCCTTAACTACTGATGTGTAATACAGAAGACTTTGGTAGATTATAAATTATCTGCCAGAAAAACCTTTATGTTTCCCCTGGTTTGACTGTGAGGCGGCTCTAAGATGGCATTGAGGTACCGGAGTTACACTGTTGAACTCCTGTTCGAATAAAACGTCAGTCCGCGGTTTGTTACTGAGACATTCTGGTGTAAACAACAGGGTCACAGTTAAACGTGGACTGTTATCTTGTCTCTCATCAGTCTGAAACCCGCTTAGCCTCAGGTCCGGCTGCGTATTTATGTTCAACATCCAGGAATTCATGGCGTGTGGTCGTTACAGAAGCCTCCTTTGTTCCAGCTGACCTGTTTATAATGACTTTGGCAGAGATTAATGACTGTATTCAAAGCCGTCAGTTCCTAATGTATAGATCAGTAGCTCCACAACAAGTCTGTGCACTGTTTTGTTCACCGTGCACGAGCCAAGTGCTTTAGATTTCTCCCCGACACCTGCGCTCAGCGTGTATTTGTGCATGTTTAACGCTTTGCACGCGAAAGCTGTCAGCCCTTTCAAGTGTTTCTCCAACCCCACGGCGAACAGTCTGCAGTGGCTGCTTGCTCTGCACCAGGCGTCAGAGTGCGAGAGAGATGGAACGAAGGACGCACAGTCATGATTTCGCCTAGAGCGCCAGGGCCGTCCCTGAGAGAAACAAAGGCCATGACCCCTCTTCACCAAACATCTGGATGAAGACAGTAGCCGATAATAAATGAAATGTAGTGTGTGATGTTGGTAAAAACAGCCAACACAGATGTTCCTACCTGTCACGTCCTGGATGTGAATTATCATTCTGATCATTAATTGTGTGATTTAATCATAAATGTATGAGCTTAAACTCATTTTTTACCATAAGCATGACTTGATATAATGACATTTATTGTATTCTAATGTAATAAATATTTTACTATAGTGGCCCATTGTATTAACCAGTGTTTCTACAGGCATTTGATTTTTTTAATTTAATCGTTTCTATTTGCTTTTATATTTTAACACAAGGGGGGCACAGCCTCAGGCCAAATCGTCACAGGGAATCTCTGTGTGCTCTGTCACGTATGCAAACTACATATGCAAAGTCGAACCATGCGGCTTTAAATAAAAGCTTTCCTGCACAGAATCACACCTGGCGTAAGAGCAGAGGGGTCAGGATCCGGTAAGTTCTCACTGACATGAAGTTCCAAAAGCAAACTCTGGGTTAGATATTGTTTAGTGTGTAGAAGATATAGTGCATACAGTATATAGTGTTTGCAGCAGTTGTGCATTTAATGATACTGTAGCTCTGTCTAATATTCCTGAGGAAACATGATTCACGGTAGTGCATTGTTGTATTAAATCACTGAACAGCTGCCACTGATTGACAGTACGAGCAAGGAGTGATTTCAATGAGCTTTATTATAATAAAAAAACACAATTCAAGGAAGGAATGCTTTGGAAATGGCCAGTGTCTCTGGAGCTTTCTTTGCATATTTGGTTTCGTTTTTATAATACGTGTTTTCCTTTTCAGGCCTTCGTACTCGAGCTGTCACCATGGCACAAACCACCATTATCAACAACATGTCGCCTCCGGCTCCGCCTGCACCCGTGTTGACCGTCGTCCATTCGAATCAGTGGAGCACCGGCATCTGCGACTGCTGCGATGACATGAGTATCTGTACGTGTTTCCTGCCGGATCGTTTTTGCATGTACAGCCCGAATATGGAAATATTTGAGAAGTGTCATTTACAGTAAGTTTAAAGTCTTTAAAGTTTCAACAAGGCAGTGGTGGTCGAGTCAAAACTGAAGCATATTTGTTTACGCACACAGAGAAAAACTGGATTTAGACAAGACTGGAGGTTTAACAGCTGAGTGTAAGAGCCAGCACTGAGAAAAGACTCCCACTCTCTGCCCACGCCGTGAAGCAGTGAGCACTCAGGGAATAAACAGCACACTTAGGCGTCTTTATGTTGTGTATCGTGAAGAGGGAAACATGCAGTGTCTGTGGTCTCAACCTGAAGCCTCTCATGGCTTCCAACCTGTCTGAACCTCCTTCCAGGCTGCTTCGCCTGCTGGTCCTTCCCTTGCTTTGCCTGCAGCACGGCATCAGAGTTCGGGGAGTGCTACTGCCTTCCCGTGCTGGACACATGTAACACCGCATGCATCCCACCTATGTCCATGGCCATGAGGGTTGCAGTGCGCAACCACCACGGCATCCAGGCCAGTTCAGATGTGCAGAACCCTATTCAGTGTTTGACCTGTCTGATTCGTGTCTATTTGACTTCTTTGCATTCCATCTCTCTGCTCAGGGGGACATGGCCGGCGACTGCATGTACGTCACCTTCTGTAACCCGTGCTCCTGGTGCCAGATCGCCAGAGAGATCAAGAGACGCAAAACCCCCACGCACGTTATCACCACCCAGCCAGTGCTTGCAGGCGGGCCACAGTACATGGTGGCCAACCAGCCTACAGTTGTGGCCATGCGTTAAGCCACTGCCCGACCGCCGCGCTCAGTTTGGGCCTTTCTCATCCTGGCAACATATATCTGCTTTCAGCATTTGCATTCTGAGTAATTTAGAAGATAATTGGTTTTGGGTTTGCATTTAAATTGTGGAAAACTTCCAATCCTTCTCATGTTGTTTTCGCTACAGTAGTAGCAGTAGGACGCTGATCGACCAGTTGGCTGCTGCTTTCAAATGCTTTCTAATGGTGGCGGGAGGACAAAGTACATCACAGCCTGCTGTGTATAGGTGTGACCAATTGCATTTAGTCACACAGGACTTTGTGTGACTTATCTGATCATTTGTGTATGTGAATTTTGAAATGTGTGAGAAGGTTCAAAAGTTACTATTCTGATCCAGAATAGTAACATTCTGGTACTAACTCGTACCATAGTTGTCCAGAAAGAACTATGGTTAATTCCTAAAATCTGAACTGTTACTGCAATAGTCATAAAGACCTGACTGTTACCTGATTATTTAGGTTTCCATTAACCAAATCTATGAAACGTACTGTACAGTCTAACTGAATCAACTACTGTACATCGTCTCTGCTTTTAATTCTTGTATATTCTTAACATTTCTGACAAAGATGATAATTTTGTTATAATCATATCACAATGTATGTGCATTATTATTTAGGCGGATAAGTTTATAAAGCGTGGGTCTTATATTTTGTTTGGCATTCACATATATTTAATAAAGTCTATGAAAGTTTCTGTTGGTTCTGACAGCATTCAAAAACAACGCTTATAGGTAACAAAGTGTTTCAGGATTGTCTTTAATATAGCCTTTAACTTTATTTTGGTGAGGTAGATTTATTTTTTTACTTTTTAGAAACTACCTACTGTCCAGACGTGATTTGTACAGTACTAAAGCGTTGTACAGCCAAGATTCAGGTGAAAGTGATGAAACGTGCCAATTACTGTATATCCCAGTAAAGTTACATTGGAGCTTTATCTTGACTGCGTTTCTGCTGTGACCTCAGGCTGATTGTTGTTCCATGGACCAGGTTTCTATACCTTAATCAAAGCAGAGCATAGCGGAGGAAGACTGCAGTCTGCTGATATGACTGCAGCTTTTATTGTGATTCCCAGTGTTGTATGACCTCGCTGCTTCCTCCTTCCCTTTATTCCCTGCCACTCCCGTCTTCCTGAACGAGTCCCACTTTAGATGTTTCTCCTGTTCTCTCTGAAAATATCTGACTCGTTCAATTTGGACAGTCAAAATTATTATTCGGCTTATTATTAGTCGGCTTATTATTATATTACAACCATGAACATAAAAGCAAGGTTTACAAGGTTCTAAAGTATTTGCAAAAACATTAAATCTGATTTTATTATTGCATATACTGATTGACCAGATTTGACCTTGTTTCACCGCTGCCCAGTTGTGGTCCGTTCTATGCCTAACGTCCTTGGTGTTTTCCTGTAATTCAAGAACAAGAATCTGTAACTAAAGGTGGAAGGAAAGGTAATAATATGTTGTAATGTCTCCTCTGTGGCAGAGATCAGGGGATGGACACGTCACCAAACTGCACAATTTAATCTTATCTAGAGTGTAGTTGCACAGCAGCACCTGCAGGGGGGCCCAAGATGTGATTATTTGCTTCAGTGATATTAATAAATCTCATCTCAGTAACAACTACAATTAGATTTTTAATTAACAACTGCTCAAAAAAAGGGAAGTGTTTTGGTAACTTGCAACATAAATGTATGTGCCTTTGTGTGTCTGCCCAGTACAGCATGAAAACCTAAACTATGCAAATGCTTGTCATAAACAACTGTGTTCTGCTAAGTGCTGCTGTAGCTTATCAACAAAGCGACACGTAGCCTGTGGAAATGCTTCCCATCAGTGGTGTGTCCTGTCTTGATGTGATATTTTTCCGTATTCACTGTGTTCTGTGCGGTTTGGTGGACTTTGCTTTCTGCAAGAGACAGACAGTAAAGATGCTGCATCCAGAGTGTGTGAAATTCAAACAAATGTATAAAACTGGATAGAAGAAAGAGGTGTGACATTAAAAATTATTATTAGCTGTTCTCAGTTTCTCCATGAAATATTGTCTGGATTTCTATTCATCAACCTTTCCACTATAATAGCTATGACCTCCTTAAGATAAGGCCTCTTATCACTACAGACCTGCCTGAACCCTGTTCCAGGTTGTTTCCTCCGCTCAACACCCGGCCAGTGTCTTACAGCAGTGCCTGACAATATATGGTACAGTACATCTACAGTCTCACTTTGCTTGGGCAGTAAACACAACGCTTCCCACAAAAACAATTTTACAACCAAACCATAGTTCTTCTTCTGCTTAGAATTAAACCTTGGAGTTTCTAGGCTCATTTCATTCTATCAGCTTGTGTTTACAGTACAGTAGGTCTGGTATTATTCATGGCTAATATGCTTAGATGTTGTGATTTAGCTGCCTTCAAAAGGCAAATGTCATGCGATTATAGTTATAGGGGTTACATATATAACAAACTCTACAAAGGTAAAG
This sequence comes from Betta splendens, assembly GCF_900634795.4. Classification (NCBI taxonomy): domain Eukaryota; kingdom Metazoa; phylum Chordata; class Actinopteri; order Anabantiformes; family Osphronemidae; genus Betta; species Betta splendens. The sequence goes on along the minus strand of NC_040882.2, from coordinate 13,192,184 downwards.
ATGCAAAGTGGCATGATGTGACTCGACAAAATGTATTTACCGTAGCATATGTGACCTGCATGAGACAACATTATTGCGTTTCTCTGCACGTTGTTTTGCTCTTGAGTTTGTGGAATTCTGAGGTCAGAGGTCAAAGAATTAGTCTACGGTACGAAAAATCTGGCGCTAGCACAAGCTTATATACCGCTAATGAGGGTAATTTTCATAATATTCCCACAGCTTGTCCCTGGTGAACAGAGGAATGGAGTGTTTTAAGCTGTGGAGAACGTGAGGCCAAAGCGAGTATCTGTACTTGCACCCGTTGCTTGGGTTTCTGCAGCTCGACAGAAGAAGAGGGGAGCAGGGGAAGCGTGCATTCTGGTGACTGGTGCTGTTGTTGTATCCACTGACGCTGGCTTTATTCTCCCTGTGTGACCTCGCTGCTTCCTTCTTCCCTGTTTCCCTGCCACTCCTGTCTCCCAGACTGCATCCCAGATTGAATGTGGCCCCTGCTCTTTGTTTTCATTCTCTCTGTTATAACATTGTGTTGAATGACCCTCATTTAGCTTGGGAGACTACAGTACATGACAGTTACTATTAAGCACTGATATGAGATTTTGTTGGAAATGAAAGCTGTTCTCCCAAAATAGAAGACATTAGCTGCAGCATATTACCAATGATAAACTACTGTGATATGCGTCTTGAGAGACTGACAAAAGCAAGTGTTATTGAGTTCAAATCCTTTTGTGGCATTAATGCTTCCAAATCTGTTTGGAGATTTAAATGATTCAACATCTTTATGACGGGTGTCTTCAGCGCATAATTACAGTAGACCACAGCTTTTGGCATTACATGTTAACCTTTGGCTCTGAAGCCTTTGTGAGTTACCTCTTCCCCACATACTGGACCTTGAACCGGCAACAGGGGACCTACTGCCTGTGTGTAAAAGTTAAGTTGTGTGAAAATGCTGATACCATCTAACATCCTGATACACTCGGAACCCAAGGCTCAAAGCACACGTTTGGATTTGGACAAAACTAGAGCCAGGTAAGGAATTTAACTGGTCTAGCTAGAGTCTAGAGTCTAACATTAAGTGCGTGTACAGTATGTGTAGAAAAAACCCTGTCTGTATCCCAGTCTGTGTCCTTTATTTTCATCTTATAAATAGACTTCATTTAAAAGTATTGCTATGAGAAAACAAAACATTTTCAAGCTATACAATTTTTCCACAAACTTTGTAAATGAACGTCCTTTGCCACATGGTTCGAATCGTACTGTTGTACTACCATCAGCTTTAGAATGTATACATACCTTTTCACAGCACTGTTATGTTGAACAATGACCTATGATGACACAAGACAAATATATGTTCACTTAAAAATGTATCTACTGTAAATACAAGAGCATATATTATGATTTTGTGCAGTAACCTTTGAACCTCTGAGTATGTTATGTACAGTTTCAGTTCTTTGCCTGAATTTAAAATTGTAATGTACAGTATTTGTTATCCAATAATGTGATAGAACCTTATGCACAAACAAAGAATTCGATTTTTAATTAAACCACGTCTGTTCTTTCCTTTAGGAAATGTCCAGTAGCATCTCAATATTCCTAGCAGGACTCTGCGTCTTGTTGCTCAGCCCAACTCTTTGCAGCGGTAGCAGGATTCTGGTTGTTCCTGTTGATGGCAGCCACTGGATCAACATGGAGATTATCCTCCACGAGCTGCATTCCAGGGGCCACAGCATCACTGTCCTGCGCTTTGCCAAGAGCTGGTACATCTCTGGAAACTCGTCCATTTATACTTCTATTGATATTCCCGCGCTCGAGGACGAGTCCGACAGAAACGCTTTCACTACAATGATACAAGATGTTATGGACTGTCGCAAGTCGTTCGCGTTCACCCGAACCTTGTGCCAGCAGGATTTGCTTACATCCATGATGGCAGATGCCCATAAAATGCTGGCCAGGACTGCTGCTACAATGTTGGAAGACCCTGATTTTATGCGGAAGATACAGGACGCCAAGTTTGACCTAATGCTAACTGATCCTGCTCTAAACATAGGAATTATTCTTGGTAGCTACCTGAAGCTGCCGATGGTTTTCAACGTGCGCTGGATTAACACAGGGGATGCTCATTTCTCCATAGCTCCATCTCCTCTCTCCTATGTCCCCTTTTCAGCAAGTGAACTTCATGACCAGATGGGATTTTGGGAAAGAACCAAGAACATGCTGCACTACCTCCACAGTGTTGCTGAAAAGCATTTTCTCATTAGCCCCATCTACTCTGATCTCCTCCAAAAGCACTTTCCTCCTGGAACCGACCTCTTCTCTTTGCAGCATGCAGCCGATATCTGGCTTCTCAGAACAGATTTTGTCTTTGAGTTTCCTCGGCCCACCATGCCCAACGTGGTTTACATAGGAGGGTTCCAGTGCAAAGCGCCCAGACCTCTCTCTGCTGAGCTGGAGGCCTTCATGCAGAGCTCAGAAGAGCACGGGGTAGTGGTCATGTCTCTGGGGACGTTTGTGTCAGCTTTGACTCCAGAGGTCACAGAGGCCATCGCTGCTGCCTTCGCTGAGCTCCCGCAGAAAGTGATATGGAAGTTTAGCGGCGAAAAGCCTTCATCCCTTGGAAACAACACCTTGCTGGTGAAGTGGCTGCCTCAGAACGACCTGCTGGCACACCCCAGGACCCGTGCCTTTGTAGCGCACGGAGGCACCAACGGCATGTACGAGGCCATCTTCCACGGCGTCCCCGTGCTGGGCCTGCCGCTCCTTTTTGACCAGTTTGACAACTTGCTCCGGCTGAAGGTCCGCGGGGCTGCTCGAGTGGTGGAGGCCACCACACTCACAAAAGAAGACTTCCTGGAAGCTTTAAGGGACGTCCTGGAGAATCCTTCATACCGTCAGAACATACAGCGACTGTCTGAGCTACACCGTGACCAGCCACTGTCTCCTATGGACACGGCCATCTTTTGGATTGAGTACGTCATCAGGAACAAAGGGGCAGCACATCTGCAGTCAGCAGGCTTCGGACTACCCTGGTACTCCTACTTCTGCCTGGACGTGGCTGTTTTCATCATGGCCACTGCAGGAGCCTTTGTCTGGGCTTTAGTCTTCTTTTGCAGGGTTGTCTGCTGCCGTATGTTCAGGAGGAAGATGAAAGCAGAGTAACCAACGCAAGCTCCAAGCTCATCTACCATTACTCTCCTTTCTGCCTTATAGTTTAACCATTTTGATAAAATAAAAGTGTCAGTGTGGTTCTGTTTTAAGTATCAGAGTAACTTCCTGTACTGTATAAACAACAAATATTACATGTATACTTAATAATAATGATATTTTATTAAAATATATTTGCTTTATTCTGCTTCATTATTCTGCTTCATTTATGTAAAAAACAGATTTTTTATAGGAGGGTCTTATTTACCATATGTCATCTAAAAATTGAAATACACAACATGACAAGGTCACAGAGACAGACAACCGTTTACTATACATTCATTCACTCATTTTACAGTATGACAGCTGTGCAGTACAGAGTACTGTAGTATACAGTAATATAGTCCTCGTGCAGGTCAGGGACCATTCAGCTGACTTAGTCTATGCAGCCTAGCTTCCCATATTGCATTTGCTCCATGTGAGTAGGCTACATGCTGTACAGTATAGATATAATGCTAAATGGGCTGCTGCTGTATAATGTCCCAGGGGACTGACTGTTGACTTTATTATTGGATTATTCAATAAATTATTGACTGCTGACACTGAAAGAAAGCAACGTGCGTAATTAGACTCTCCTCTTTTTGGAACCATGTGGCAGAAACTCTGACCAACACCCATTGTCTGAATGTACCCATTCTTCAACCTAACAATTTGAATTGTGCCTAGTGTTTTTTACAGTAGTACTACAGTAGTAGTGCCAAAAACATGTTCACTCTGGGGGAGATTTAGCATACAAGCTCTCAGCAAGCATTAACGACATCAGATTTGACTTTTTGCAGAGCTTATTATATAACAGTGACTAATTTATTTCCTCTGTCTGGATTTCTTTCTATTTGACAACTCTCTTGTTTCAGCCTTAAGGAATGTCAGGCCAATTCTGGTCCTGCTCACTATGTGAACAAACCCTGAACCTGCTGAGTGGATTTGATAGTGAGCGTGGGTCAGCGTGGGAGGAATGCTGCACACGATTGACAGGTGTCACAAGCATTGTTTGCTTTGAATGCTCCATAGCTGCATACCACTTACAGTAGTTCCCCTGCTGACCCGCGTCCAACGCAAACACTAAACAGTGTCGATAAGTGCATATGTTCAATGGCACCCAGCCAACAGCCAACAATTTAAAGGGCATGAGGGGTCTCCCTCACAAGCCCTGGCTACTGGTCAGAGGGTGACAGCCGTGAAAGAGAGAGTGTAGGCTTTTGTTTTAAAGGCTGAAAGGCGTTCTCCTGCCTCAGGATGTTGCCTTTAAAGCTGGAGAAGTGGGTTTCCTGTGGAGGAAGCGATTACTGAATAGACAAGTCTTGGTCGAGACACCGTGTTCCCACATTTGCTGGGTACAGGTCACAAGATGCAGAGCGAGAGCGGAGCAGTCAGTCTCACAGTCTTGGGAGGTGAGTTGATTGTCCTGCTGTGTCTTACATGGATGGAATCATTTCTTGTGCACCATGCAAACCATGCTTAATCTGTCTATTTGTTTATCTGCAGGTGTGCGATGGGTCCTGAATCCTGCCAGCCTGAAAAACAGCACAAAGTCCCAGCCTGACCTGTGTCAATGGATATTTTGCACATGTTACGTCAACTAGATGAGTCAGACAGATAAAGAAGTCCTTTGACTTTATGTGATTGGATGGGTACTCCTACAAGTGTCAGTCACCTTCCCAGTGAGTTCACGTCCAGCTTTCCACGCCAGCTCTTCGACAGAGACATGTCCAATGACAGCTGCAATCTGCCCTTAAACACAGACACCTTTGGCCTGACCTGTATCTATGGCCTGGTCTTCTCTTTGGGTCTCCCCAGTAACCTGCTGTCTCTCTGGGGACTGTACCAATTGGGTCGCTCAGGTGGTGGAGGCTGCCAGCTGGTCTACATCCTCAACCTACTGCTCTCAGACCTCCTCCAGCTGCTCACCCTTCCCCTGTGGATGATTTACCTCCAGGGTGAGCACCACTGGCCCTATGGCCAGTTGACCTGTGAGCTGGTGGGTTACGTGTTTTACGTGAACGTCTACGCTAGCGTCATGTTCCTGTGCCTGATAGCGCTCGACCGCTGTCTGGCCATCGTGTACCCACTGAGCAGCCGCAGGGTGCGGACCGTCAGGGTGGCAGCGATGTGCGGCGTGGCAGTCTGGAGCCTCACCTTCCTCTTCTGCCTGAGTGGACTCCTGCCATCGGTCTTTGTTTCTGACAGGCTGCTGTGTCTGGAGCAGTACCCGGTCAGTCCTAAATACGCTCACTTCAAGATCACCACCGTGGCCCTCGGCTTCCTGCTGCCCTGTGCCATACTAGGGTGAGCCAACTAGCTATTTTCCTTGCATCCTACATGTATAGCTGTGCATCCAAATGGTAGTCAATCATTTCAAGTGTATCTCTTCTAAATGGCTGAAGTTGCAAAATAGCAAAGGATAAAGCAAATATTTCCCCACTGTACGATAAAAAGATGCAGCTGTACAAACTATGAAGAGTAAATGTGTAACACTGCTGAACAGCTTTAACAAAACAAACCCCCCATTTGGCCCTTTTAGCACATTCTAAGTCTATATATATATTTATGTGCTTCTCTGCTGTGCTTCAGCTATACCTCAGCCCACATTGGCGTGACACTCCAAAGATCTCCATCCCTCTCTGACCACGAGCGCCACAAGATCGTGGGCGTCCTGGTCATCATCACCATCAACTTCATTGTTGTGTTCGGGCCCTACCACCTCATAGGAGGATACAGGTTTGTGTCCCTGCTGCTAACCGATGAGCCCTGTGGACTGGAGCGCTCCATCTTTCTCGCCTACCGGCTCTGCTACGGTCTGACCAGCCTCAACACTCTGCTGGATCCTCTCTTCTACATCTTCCTGTGCACCGATGCACGGCTCGAGCTGCGACGGTCCCTGCTGTGTTTGGGGAGAAGAGAAAACGGTCGCAAGAAGCTGACACTCAGTAGCAGAGCTCACCCAAGAACACAATTGGAAAGTGCAACTGGACATAACAATTGTTTAGTGATCCAACACGAATCGATTTGAGTCAAGGCAACTGCACCACCTAGTGGAAACACATGTGTATTGTTTGTTTGCAGTGTGCCTTTCAGATGTCAGTGACTACATTCATCTGCCCTGTTGGTGTTTCCCCGCACCAAGTAGTGTTTTTAGTTCCTCTAAGGTCATGTAGATACTGATTCAGAGGATGATGAAATCGAAGACATGAATTACAATAAAGGTAAAACAGTACATTGTAATGCTGAGCACATTCATTGTTACATGTGTATTGAATCTTAATGGTTCCTTAGATGTACAAGCATTGGAAGTAAGGACTGACATTTGTTCAGATATGTTTGCTATCTGACGTTAAAAACTGTATAAATTCAGGTTTAGCATTTGGTTACTCTAGGTCATTTTGTAAACCCTTGCTGTGAAATGTTGTAGAAACGCAAGAATCGCTGTGGCTCTGTAGGTGTAAAACATGTGTGACGCAGCCACACCAAGGTGCTAATTTTTACGTTTATTCATGTTAAGAAATATCTCGTTACACTATTACAAAAAGATGCATATTGCACGAAACGACAGCAATGTACAGTATATGTAGAAAATCCAATATTACCTGTTTTACAAGCACAAAAAAGTGCAAGCACAAGCACATAATCAAATAAGCAAGTGAGCTGAAAGGGGTGCTGATAAGATCATGCTAAAGACCCATGTGACTAACACATTGTGCAAAAGTTTCCGTCACCTGCAAACCATGCATGCTTGTTTTTGCAAAATTTAAAAAGGAGAATAGACATAGAATGAGCTTGTTTGTTACTATGCAGGTAGAATGTCATTACATTCTCAGAAATCATAAGATTACCACTAATGCAATTACCAAGAGTAATCAGGAACAGTGGGTTTTTCCTCAGTGATGTGTGATTCCTTTAATTTGAAAAAACTATGTCTGTTAATTTCAATGAATTCAGATTGATTAAAGAAAGTGAAAGAACCACAACAACAACAGAAATGGTGGTACAAACAGACTACATACTGTACTATAAGGTGTACTAAATGGGATGTTGGGATTAGCTAAACAAACAGCATGTTTACACTGGAGCCTTATACAGACAGGGTGTGCGTACAGTATCATAGGCCTGTCTTCTTCACAGACAGGTCGTCCTTATGCCTGAGTGGAACTAGCAAAATTCATATCGAACACTTCTTCCTCCGTTTTCAGACACTGGGTTGTAATGGAGTTCTTGTGCTTCGATACAATGTTAGTGCTGCTTATGGAGCTGCGAGCGGTGCTGCAGCGCCGAGCCAACTCTGCCAGGTCTTCGGTGAGGACACTTTCCATCACCGCACCCAGAGAATGTCTAATCTTGCTGCAGAGGTCGGGGCAGCTAAACACGTAGAGAATGGGGTTGAGGACGCTGTTAAAGTACCCGATGGACGCTACAACTGGGAGGCCCTTCATTACAACTGTCTGTACGGAATGGGTAGAGGGAGCCATGACCTCAATGACAATGAATAGGTGGTATGGGGCCCAGCAGAGGATGAAGCTCACCACCACGGCCATTACGAGACGGACAAAGCGAAAAGGACGCCTGCAGCCTCTGCGCGCCAAGGTGAGATTCACGTTGGTATAGCTAATGATGATGATGAGTAGGGGGATGATGAAGGCTAGGAAGAGCTTTGTGAAGACCAAGGCTTCCTTACGCTGCTTACATAAAGCCTTCTGGTCGTACGGCTCCCTCGGAGGGTGAAGAACATAGTTGTAGTAACAAAGAATCTGTCCGCTGTGTAAGGGAATGGTGTCACGGAAGATGTAGAAGGGTATTGTGCAGATCACAGCCAAGGCCCATATCACCGCGCATATCCTGCTCACTAGTTGGATGTTCCTGTAGTTCTGGGCCCACACAGGTCTCAGCACGACCAGGCAGCGGTCCAAAGAGATGGCCGCCAGCAGAAATCCGCTGACGAACATGTTGAGGAAGAAGACGGAGGAATAGATGCGGCAGAAGGTCGCGCCCAGGGTCCAGGTGTTGCCACGTGCCATGTAGAGAGTGAAGAACGGCAGGAAGGAGGTGGCCAGCAGGTCAGACGCAGCAAGGTTCAGGATCCAAATGCTGATGATGCTGCGTCGGACGTGGAAGCCCACGACCCCGATGATCAGGAGGTTTTCCAAGATGCCAATGGAAGAAAATAAGCCATGCAGAGAAATGGTCAGATAATTCAAAGGCGGCGTCTGAAATGTTTGGTTCGTTTGCTTAATGGCACTTTGGTTATAGGTGGAAAGGCACGACGCCATCTTGGAGAGAAAACGTCTTGATCGTGCAACCTTCACAGGCTTCACACTGGTCCTGTGAAACAGACATTAGAACATGTAAAGTTGAACAGGCAGGTTTAAGGAAGCTAGAATACACAAAAGGAACTTTTCTAATTAACTGAAGCAGAAATAAGTCAACTGAAACAGACTTGTTCATATTTAGACATCACAGCAGTTCATGGTTTTCACATTTGGTTCTATAGCAAGTCATCTCTGTCTCTGTTTCAACAATCAGTTTGTTAAAAAAAGAAAACTGATAAAATTTTGCTCTACAAGTCACAGTTTGCATTTAACATTATTAAGCAAAAGCTTAGTGGAGCCGAACACATAGTCATGTTCTTAACCACAATGCTAAGTTCAAACGTTACAAGAACCACAGCTGAGAAAAGGTGTGAAAAACATGACTTCTGTTTTTGTAGATAAATTAGATGACTAATTTATCTACAAGCTATCTACTAGCTAATTATCTGCTCAAGTCTGTTTTTGCTTCTTGATTTAATACGTAAAACATATTTTAAATAGCATTTTTTTCATTATTAAAAATCACAGCCAATGAGCCCATAATACTAATCTAGGTATTAAAGGCAACAAATAATCAAAACACACTAGGAAATTTACCCTTTTCACTGTATTAATAAGTCAAACCATAATTAAATATTAATAAAGTGTCACATTTGTTATTCTTGTTGTAGAAAATGTTAAGAGAAGACAGAGTCATTAGACGTATAATTCATTTAAAGAGTTGAAACCTTGTGGTGGTTCTCTAACTGAGTGTCTGCTGTGTTTTCTCAATGTGTTATAATGTCACATTTCCCACATCCTTTTCTCAAATCTACATAGTTCATTTGTGCAACATCAATTGGTGAACAAATACTTAATGCAGCTGCAGTCTCTACTTTACTCATGGCTTAGGGTTAGTATGTAAATACTTGTGCAGAGTAGACTAGTCCGAGATCAACCGTCGCTCATTTACCCTTTTTTGAAGCCTTCGTGCGTCTTGTCCCTCTTACGTCTGGCAGGTCTCTAGACGCCTCTGTCTTTGTATCTTACCGGAAGGACGTTCTATATAAGCAGAGTAATAGGAAGTCACAGACCTCAAAAGGAACTTCTTCTGAGACACAACACAGCCTATAGTGAGAAATAAACAATAAAAAGCAATTTTTGCAACTTGTCCTGTCAAAGATTTCAGTTAATGTAATGGTCATTTTGTGTTTTTTTTATGCTTATGTGTAATTCCATTAACTGGATCAACAGGAAACGTTTAAAGGTGCATTTCACCTAATTCAAGTGCATGTTTTTCAATTTAAACACACAATTTCACGATTTAATGTTAAGACCACAAGAGAAGCCTGTAATGCTGTGTGTGTTTTAGCATGAAACATTGTCACAAAATGCTGTCAAAGTTCCTTTTCACACGTTCATATGCTCACATTCAGAAATGTAAGATGCAAATTAAAACCACAAGTTGAAAACTTGAGGTACATTTTCTAGAAGAAGTGTCTTGGGCCAAAGCAAAATTAGATTTTGACCTTGTTACTATACCTCCACAGTGTCTGTAGTGGTGCTGAGTCTAGTATCTCTTTATTAGTCAGCACTAAAATAATTAGAACTTTTTAAACTTCTTTACAAATCATAACCATTAGGAAGAAAATAGAAAATCAGCTTCTACCTGCAATGTGCATGTTCAAGCCCTTCAGATTTGCTGGTCAGACCCCTGTTTTACAGGCTGCTTCACCTCAAAAATAAACTCACCCACACCATCTACGTGTACTGTACAGTGCATGTCTCTTATACAGTACCCACTAGACTTCTCAGGTTTGCTTGATCAGCACGCCCATATTAGATTAAATCAACCAATCTGTGCTAACAAGCTGTAGCACATGCGTTCAAGGTTGCTGTGATCAAACCTTTTAAGACTACGCAGGAATAACCCGTATGAAGATTTCCAGTCAAGATATACAGTAATTACGACATAGCACAGTCTCTATAATATGGGCACGCTCCTGTTGACACTTAGAATTACACAAATTAATTTTGAATTGTGGCTGTTTTGCACCAACTCTCTGTCAACTTCATGCTGTGCTCCTTTTACATCTTACTGCCTACTTGTTAGACATCAAAACGGTTATGTAAACTGATGCTGATTGATGCAAACATGCTGCCACCACTGTGGTCTGACTGCGGTGTACAGTATTGTTGAAAGCCAGATGGTTTGCAGAAAAGAAGAGCACATTGTGTTGTGATTTTTGCCCTAGAATTACATGCTCTACTGTGTAATTTCACTTTTTTACATTTTATTTTGCATTTTTAAATGGAAAATATGAACTGGAACACACTGTGTCTGCACACAGACAGATGTAAAGCAGAAGTTAAGTAACCTTAAGTAACTTGAAGAGCAGCCCTTCACATTTCCACATACAGCTCCTCTCTATTTACTGTACTTTATATTTCTTAAGAATTTTTTCTGATGTCGTAATTGACCAGGTCTAACTCAGTTGCCCTCTTTTTCCGCTTGTCAACCAGTACTGTGTCAGTCAGTAGCCATCAACTGTTTGGGATCTGGAAGTTCCACCCAGCTATGCTTGGTCCTCAATCACCTCTGGGGTCGTATCCCAAATGAATCCCTGCACACTAAGCCGCCCGCTTACGGCGTGATGGCGTTTAATAACCACGCCCCCGATGCTGCCACCGCACACCCTGCTGCTACGTGCTGGATTATCTCAGGCCACAGACTGCACCTGGGGTGGATGCGTTACCAAAAGACGTGCACTTCAAATACAAACAAATCAGCCCCAAATGACACTGTGCTTAAAGCGAATCTGACAAAAATAAACTTGCAAGTGCTTTTAAACGCATTACATTTATGGAGTGATGACGATAGTCCAGCCCTCCAGCCGTTAGGCGGCTGTTGTCCTTGTGTTTGGTGTCGGTTCACTCCACTCTTCTTCGTTGGTCCGGTCTCTGTCTGGTTTGATTACGTTGATCGCTTCCCCCTGCAGTCCTGAGTTTAAAGCAAAGCAGAAAGTATTATCATGACAGACATGTAGTATATGTATAAATACATACATACATATGAATACATATATACCCACACACACACTATCAAATCAAGTCATACAACTCCTATAGACTGAAGCAGAAATGCTGTAAATACACACATGTATGTGCTAAAGTCCCATGCGTGAGTTGCGTGAGTTGGTCGCGTCTACTCGTGCCTCTTTTCCCACTGTGTGCGCGTGTGTGCGGGCTTTTTACCGAGATAGCCAGCAGCGCTCCCCCTTCACCGTGTGCGGGTCGGCGGTGAGACAGGAAGAAACTCCACACTGTTAAAGAGCCTTCAGCGTCTCGCCGCTGTTGGACACCTCCTTCTTCATTTTATAGCAAAGCTCCGTATTGGAGAGTAGCAAGAAAAGACGAGGGTGGGTGAGGGGGGAAGGGGTTGGGGGGGGGGGGGGGGGGGGGGGGGGTTGATGCTCTTGCCAACTTTTCTAAGGAAGAAACAGAGCGCGTTAGCTGCACGTCTCAGCCTACGGCACATGGTCCGTGCCGTGGCTTTGGGGATGCGGCAGCTGGGCTCAATTCGCTCCGTTTTACTTTCTGTGATTTGGCAGGAGCTGTTCTCTGTATGGTGTTGTGAGCAGGAAACGGGCCAGATCATTGACGTTTTCACGTCCACTGTGTGACTGTGGCAGTGTGCTGGTACTGATGTCCCACACCTCTGACTGGTGAACCAGTAGCACAGCTGTTGCATTGTTTGGTTCATGTCTGCACATGCACATGTCTGGGCCCTCATGCTGAAGGCAGCTACTGACAGTCCTGCCATGGCGCCATGTGCCTGCTTGTGTGGTCGTTGGCAGTGCCTCGTGGGAGGGGGGGCATTCCTTCAGTTCCCTGAGCTGGCTCAGCTGCCTTTGCCCCCTGTTTTCACATACTGTAACATGCCTCTAGGTGGAGAGTCCTCTTCTGTGTTTTCCGTGTCTCCTGCACTGCATGGTGCATTCAAGATTTAAGAAATTTTATTAATCCCAGAGGGAAATTTCTTTGCACATTTTGACCGCTGTCACAGAACTCTGACCACACTTAACACTCTATCTTCAGCTAGTAATCTAATTAATAGCTGAAGTTTTATTATACATGTTATTGCACAGATGAATATCAACCCCTAAAAGGGGAGGAGAAGTTGTATGGACTGATGGACACGGGAGCCTTCTTGTACACAGCTGAGGAGTTCTTTATCCAGTCCAGTTTATTGTCCAAGTATCTGTACTCGGTCACAACCACATGGAGTAGGTGAATGATGGCGTCATCCACACTTAGATGGGGTTGATGCAAACTGGAGGGGGTCGACTGAGGGTTTGACCAGAGAATGCAGGGACTCCAGGATCAGCCTCTCAAAAACCTTCATTAAGTGAGAGGTCAGAGCCCGAGGTCTGTAGTCGTTAAGGACTCTTTCACCCAAGGTGAACTCTTTCCCGCTGCAGGCTCAGGTTGTTGATGTGTTGGAGGAAACCACATAACTGGGGAGCACAGACTTTCAGCACTATTGGGCTGATTCCATCAGGCTCTGCAGCCTTTGTTGGATGAAGCTTGTTCAGCTCCTTTCTCACCTGATCTGCTGTGATGGTGTGTGATGTGGAGATAGATGGGCCCAGTGGGTGATGTAAAGAGGGGCCTATCTTGGGTAGCGGGGTTTATGAGCCCAACCTGGAATCTATTAAAGAAGCTATTAAGTTTGTTGGCCCTGTCCACAGACCCCTCAGTCACCTGCTTGCTGGACTTGTAGCTGGTGATGGTCCCTGGTGACTTGTTCTGAAGTCTGTGTTCCAGTTTCCCCTCCCAGTTTTCTCTGGACGCTCCTAGATGCCTCCCTGTCCCCAGACCTTAATGCTTTCTTCTTTTCATTCAGGACGGCTTTGATGTCACGAGAAATCCATGGCTTGTTGTTAGGAAAGCAGCAAAAGGTTTTCAGATACATGGGTTCCACACAGAAATGTATTCAATCTGGGATGCAGTCTGTCAGTCCATCAGTGTCATCCCCATGAGGTTTGCATGCGGTGTCTTCTTATGTTTACATGCCATTTGTCGGGTCTGTGGTTCACATTTAGGGTGGTGAGTCCTGCCCTACTGTGTAGGGTCCGTGTTGACAGGTCGCCCCTTTGGGTTGGGCTCCGCGGTGTCTGGTTTTGGTCACTCGGCTTGAGCACACCAGCGTCGCTCTCATTGTTTTTCCTGCATTGTGTTGTTCGGAGTCCCTTTCAGAGCTGCATACTGTATGTTGTGTGGCTGTGTCTTTGGGCAATTCAACCACCGTCGGGGCCCTCTGCTCCTTCTCCTGGACTCTGCCGCAGTCAGATGATGCTTCACTGCACCCCTGGCTTAGGCACCAGTGTGTGGCGGGTTGGGACCATTTGGACGTCCCGTTCTGTGTACGGTTGTGTGACTGTTGTCACCTGGGTTTGGATTGCCCAATCTTCTTGTGGTATATATGTAACTGGTGGGGAGAGAAAGCCTCGAGCAATAGAGAACGTCAGGATTAAAGGTGTAATCCTGGTTCTCTGAGTAAAGAGACTACCTCTCTGTGTTTAGCCCAAGCGATGACCGATGAAACTATCACTGAGTTCAAGTCTCCGGAAGAGCTATACTGTATAGCCTCAGGGGAGGTTTGACAGGTAACACTGGTGTGTCTTAAAGCTGTATCCATGCACCCTGACCCTGGTCTAGTTCCCATACATACAGTATGAAATATGTAACTGGTAGGGAGAGATAACCTCTTTGCTCATAGAACTGAGGTTACACCCATAACCCTGACGTTCTGTTAAGCTTCTGCATTTTAAGTAGAGTCAAGCCCTTGTGATTAATGTATGTTCCTGCACTAGCAGTGTTGTATGTATTCATTGTACACTGTTTGTCCTGCCAGTCAGTGATTTGTAGTTTATTAAGTTTCTATGTTTGTGTCATTCATTTCAGCCTTTTGTTTAACCTTGTGTTTACCTCTTTATTAAAATATTTGAGTTGCGTTTTCTTTGGGTTCTTCTTTGGTGTAGTCTAGTGTGACCATCTCTAGATTTGAGTGGCCTGTATTAAGTTTGTATTTACTAATGTGGGATTCAGGTTGGCCTGACCTGAGCTCGAAGTAGAGCCGGCAGGGTTCGGTTCACAGGCGGTGTTCAAAAACAGGCAGGCGGTGTTCAAAAACAGGCAGTGTTCAAAAACAGGCAAAGGTCCAGATCAAAACAGGAAGGTTCAGAGCAGGGAGACAAGTCAAGGTCGTAGGCAAGCAAAGGTCAAAACACAGTCAAGACCCACTGAATAAATGCTGAAATTCAGGTTAAGGAACACTGACAATATGGCAAACAGGAAAATACAAAAAAACGGAAGCTACATGAAAAAATGGCTAAGATGCTGGATCTGTAACAATGTTAATATAAGCTGAGTTAATTTCTGTTGGACTAAGTAGAACGTCAGGCCTAGACGTGAAATGCACAACCCCCACTGACATGGTAACAATGATGATTAGGAGAAGACATGCTATTAAAATTAAAACAGTACCTCCTCATACTGTAGTTAGTAGGAAATAGGGAATAAGATTAGTCATCACACTTGTCACACACATGTCTCCCTCTAGTGTTGAGACCTAAAAGTAAGTTGCTCTCCTGTTGAAGTGCACTAAAGTAATTAGCTCTGCATCAGGTCTCTTGAATTAAACTTCTGGTTGACCAGCAAGTGCACATTATTGTGTTTTGTGGAAAATTTAAGAGGAACAATGTTGGAGGCACGTTGCTTATATTGGTCACCAGGCTCCATTCAATCTTAAATTCATTTTTTTCCCCAGTTTCAACCAATCACTCTTTAAGTATTTCTACTCATGTGTGTTTTGTTAAAAAATATATATGTTATTTTGCTCTAGGGTGCTTTTATTACATTTCTATCAAGTCCTTCTTGCAGGTACAATATTGGTCAACAGAGGGCAGCATATCACCTACTACTAACATGTCACATAAGCTGTCTGATCACACAACACTGCCGTGGCGACCACATGGGCCCGATAAGACTGAGATAGGATTGGAAATAGAGGTTATGTAACGTCAACGCGGAGCACACGGAGGCCGAAGACGATACAAGGGTTCAAAGGCAGCAACCTGTGTGGCGCCGCCTGTTTGTTAACACACCACGTCAGCCATGCTGGGACGTCGCTGTAGTTGACTGACAGATTAAAGGCTTCCTTCCGCCCTTTGTTTGAGCCCTAGATGAGCCATCAGCCCCACTAGCGTCGTTTCATGTCACCGTGCACTCAGCTTTCTTAACTTTTTTAGACTTTTTTCCATTTGTCTGAGTGAGCTAGTAATTAATTCTTAAACTGTACAAAGATGTAGTTATGTAGTAGAGACCATGGAAGTGACTTTGAAGTGACAGAGCAAACAACCCAATAGGAAAGGATGAAAAAAGCTATTGCTCAGGTCTGATTTCCTGTTCTGACCATGCGGTTTCGCCCCCCACCTTCACCCACAGGATGCGTATGTGGTTGTGTTTGTGCTGCTGCTCGTTTGCTCTTGTCACATTAACACCTCTGTCTTTGCACTTATTGTTCTCAGGTGTATTTTTACATGCATCTACATAAATAGGTTAGAAACCTAATATCATACTGTACATCATACAGAAATAAACACAATTGACTTTTAATATGCATTGATGTGACTGAATCAGCTGATATCTGACACCAGATATAGGAAATTTGTCACTTAATCTTACTTCAATACTGTTTTACTCAGCCAGTTGTCATTTGTACGTGTATAAGTGGAAAAATAAAAAAACAGTGAAAGGAAGTCAGTGCAAGTAGAAATACAAGCTACGCACACACACCCCTAACTGACCTAAATGCACTTGTTAATGCTAGAAGTACAGTGGAAAATGAAATCCTGCGATGCCACATGCTGCCTTTGCTGCGTCCGCCTGCTCACTGTTTGTGACCCATTTTATCAGTTATGAGAAACAGAATGACTACAGAAAAGAATGATCAGATGTCAGTTCATCAGATACAATCAGTTCCATTATTGTATTATTGTGTATTGGTGCAAATGCATATCTGTTAAAGATCCTTTTTAGTTGTTTGAATATGAAGTGACAAAATATGTGACGAAATGACTCATGACTTTGTCAGTATGTTTTAAACTCGCAGCCAGTCAAAACCAAAAGCCAGATCACCCAATGACAGCTAGCTCTATTTCTGTCACAGCTCCACCTCTGCTGAAAAAAACTTTAGTCTGCATTAAAACAGGAATGAAAGCAAAATTATTCACAAGTTTATTAATAATGAATACAAAAAAAACACTTGGCCATATTTCACCACGTTAAAGTATAAAAGAAAATGCTGACATACTTTTGTTCGTTAGCACAGGGTTGCTTTAATTTTTTCGAGTTTTGAGAAACGGCGAGCCCTGAGGCTTTGTTACTAACGCTCCGAGCGGCTCAGGAAGTATGGGGCGAAGTGAGAAGAGCGTTGGTCAGTAAAGCCCCGATGCTACTGTGTCAACAACCGTACAGCATTTCACCGCAGTGTTTTTTGTCAGTCTGTGCATACAGACCACATAGATCTAAAGATAAATCTGCATCATACACAGCAGCTGCCTCTGCTGCATGAGCCCACTTTTATCTGCAAAGGTGTCGGCGGAGGTAACTTACTTGCCTGTAAAAGCTCTCCTGAAGATATGTTGGCCCTACAATTTGAAATTGGTAAACCTGAAAATAGTTTTCTCTTTTCTTCTCTGTTTGCTCATATTACAGGCATTATAGTCTTGGCTGTTTTGCGACATACAAGGCTCAAACACATACGCGTCATTTGAATTGGAAAAGTTCAGTGAGATGCAGATATATGTGTAATATACCGTGGAGCAAGTTAAAGCTCAGTGGCATTTTTTAACACATACTTTAGAAAGCAAACTGGTGAAGTTGCCCTTTAAGCAACAGCTTTTTGCTCTTTGTGCAGATGATTCATCACAGTCTGTGAAGAGGCCTGAAATCAGGGCGTTGACAGGCTACATGGTGAGCGTGTGGAGAGAAGTGGTGTGTGTCATCGTGTGATTCGGAGCTTGGTCACATAAAGCAAAGCTCAGTCTACCTGACAATGCTGACCCAGAGGCTTAAGCAAACAATAATATATACAGTATAATTGAACTTTATTGATCCCACATTGGGGAAATTAATCTCTGCATTTTGACCCATCCCCCTGTAAACTGCCCTATGAGTATTTTGCTCAAGGGTACACCGTACAGCCCGAGGCCGATGCCCTACCCGCTGAGCTACCAGGTCACCCAAAAACAAATTCTTTGCTCTTGATGAGTAGCTTGGTTTCTACAATAAGTGTCACTATAGATACTATGAGCTACAGTAGCTAGCAAAACAAACACGCATACATTAGTTCACCTTGGCTCTTCATTGCTGTGTTATAGTTATAGCATATTTGTGTTTAAGCTAGCTGGGAACAGGCCTGAAACATGCAGCCACTGTACCCTCGAGGTCCTCTACTGCACATCCCTCTGTAATGAAAAGATGCTGGGCCCTTGTTTTATGGCCACCTTTGATCACATATGTTCTGCAACAGTGTGTGGAGGAAGAGCAGGCCCAGAGGCTCCAGGCCTTGTACCCTGCCACAGTACTCTGCGCAGCTCTGATCTATCATTGTGAAACCACCTCCAGCTCAAGGCTGTTTAATGCAGGGTCACTATGGACAGTGACGATCTGACAAAGCCCTGAAGTTCTTTCAACCTCAGATACAGTAAAGATGTGAATTCCTGAATGAACTACTGGCCTTTGGGGGCATGAGCAGAACTACGAGTTCTACATCCTAAATGAGTTAAATCAATGTGTGTCGTATTTAAGATTGATTTTGCCTGAAATCATTCTTTCAGTTTTTTCCACTCTCCTTGAAACCATTTCAGCCTAGACACCAGCTTTCAGAAGCCGTGTTATTCAAATGATACAGGCCCGTCCCAGTAACACAAACGCTTGCTGCATGGCTATAGAATAAGTCATTTTCCTTTACGCCTCCATCCAAATATGGACATGAGAGCATTTCCTCTACATGACACACCTCCTGTCCTGCAGTAAACAACAAAGCGGCTGCTAAAAAGACTCAATCGACCCCGATTACAACTGTAGTCATTTGATCAGGTTGAACCTTTCTTGAAGAACAACGTGGTCGCCTGCCTGTGAAGCCAGCGCAGGCAGTCTCACACAACCTCTGTGTCCTGTAAGAACTGCTTGCATCCGACGAAACGGCTGGAGACTGCAGAACTTCAGGGATGAAGCCACTCGCTATTCTTCTTGTGCTTCTCACCATAATGAGTGAGCCCTTTACACATTATTTCACAGATTCTGTTCGCATTCACCATTTTAGGTGAAGTTTATTGAAGTAACTTGTTGTTTACATGCAGGTCATCTCCCCACTGTTGTCAGGACGTTGGGTATAATCCAGCACAGCGGGGTCATAAGGGTTGATGTTGGTCAGAATGTGACTTTACGATGCTCTTCTGAAAACGATGGAATAACTTTTGTTTCCTGGTACCAGCAAAGCTTGGGAGGCAAACCGACTATCATTTCAACACGTATGAAGCACAGTGCACAAGCCAATATATATCCTGCCTATAAAGAGAGGTTTCAAGTCCTGGCAGGAGTACAAGACAACACCAACAACCTCATCATCAGAGATGTTCGTCTGTCGGATTCAGCGACTTATTACTGTGTGATGTTAGAATTTACTGCCATTGAATTTGGAAAAGGAGTTTTCCTTCATGTCAAAACATCACTGTCCAAGACCCAGACGGTTGTTCAGCAGCCAGCAGTGGTGGCACATCGGACGGGAGAAGCCGTGAGATTGAACTGTTCGGTACATACTGAACAATGTGAGGGAGATGAGGGTCTCTACTGGTTCAGATACGGTGGCTCTCAGCCTGCAATCATGCATCCTAGTGAAGAACGGTGCACAAGCCTCACAGAGGAACAGCCTCAACGCAAAAGTTGCAACGCAACCCTGGCAATAAAGTCGGTGAGTTCCACGGACTCTGGGACGTACTACTGCGCTCTGGCTTCCTGTGGGGAGATTGTGTTTGGACCTGGGACGAGGCTGGAGATCGTAGGTAGGTGATGAGCTGCAAATCAGCTACAGTATCTTCTGAAACCTTGCATTACATGAACCCATAATCATAGTAGAGAAATGTGATACATGCTTTCTCATGCACGCCAGGTGGTTCAACCAGACTCCCAGTGATGTATGGTCTGAGTGCAGCATTGGCAGTTACCATCATCGTGCTTCTCTCGTTGATGTTCGTTGTGCACAAGCTGAGGAGAAAGTTGTGCTCTGTCTGCAAAGGTAAAGTCTCTACAACCAGTAAACCTGCTGAGTGGTTTGACTGGCTTAGTCACTGTGCTATGATTCCCAGGGTCTGGTTCTCAAGTGAGATCTGTTGCAGCCTCTGATGCTTTGGTGAGTAAAAGAACTACATAATGATTCACATTTCTTTGAAAAGCAACGTTATGTTTTACAATATTTCCATTTCATCAGGTCTTATATATTCTTTCATATTTTCTCCTAACAGAGCCATGATGAAGATTCTCTCCATTACGCTGCTTTGAGGGTGAACAGAAACAGTGAACGGCATCTTCAAGAGAACAGCCCAGACAGTGCTTGTGTTTACTCCAGAGTGAAGAGCAGAAGGGCTGAGGTCTAGGACACATGCAGCTGCTTTAGTCACAAATCTGTAGTTCTTGCCAAGAAATCACTAAATGTTCCATGTAAAGCAAATGTGGAAGGAAATAAATGTTTTTTCTTCTTCCTGTATTGGAGGTAAATATATTTGCAATAAAGTAAACAAACAGCAGACCTGTAAAAATCACCTATGGACTTTTTCTACCACAACTTAACTGCACGTTGCACCTCCCAAACTGCAGCCAGCTCTCACTGTCTCAGCGTCTACCTCTCACTCCTGCGGTGAGGTTGGTGTAAAGTAGCACCTACAAGTTTCCATCGGTGGAAACAGAAGTCTTAGCAGAGCTTAAGCACAGGAAGACTGGCCTGCAGCCTTCAAGCCACAGCTTCTTACACCTTAGCGAGCCTGACCTCACAGGACTTACAGTAACAGCACGCAATAAAACACACTGCATTGACGAACATACCTTCACTGCAGGATGGTCCAGATCACTTATATCAGCTGAGCGAAGCTTTCATTCTAGTCTGCTTCCACTGTTGTTTTTGGTGATCCTCAACATCTGAGTTTCTGTTCCCTAAATCTCATACGTTACAATTAGGCAAAGTCTAAGCAGCATGAGCTTCCTTAGAAAGAGGACGTATAGTGTTTTGCATCATTCCATGCAAAGAACTCGCACTTGCCACGTGTAACAAATCATGATCCCAGCTCAGTTGAACCAGTATGAGGCTCCTTTAGGTTAAAAAAAGAGATGAAACATTTCACATTACAAAAGCTTATTTCCTGTTCTAAGCAGTAAGCAGTGTAACTGTCGCACTACAGTGTATGACCAACTGGTCCTGTCTCAGTGTAATGCCTCATCTGCAATAAATGCTCAGAATAAAGATCATTGTATTCATGCTACTGGTAGAAACTAAGAGTTTGGGTAAAAACTTTCTCACTTCATTGATGAATGTGGATCTTCAACAGGAAGTCAACAAGTAGCCATTCTCTCCATCCTCTCGACACTCAAGCACAACCAGTGCTATGGTCTTACCATCATTTTAGAACTACACTATTATCCTAAAGGACATATTATTAACACAGTGGATGATTCTTCAATCTCGTTTTAATTGCAGCTAACTTTAGAAGCTGCTTGTTTCTGAGCTAAATCCCCAAAAAACAGGTTTACGCCAGCCTTTTTACGACACGTGACGCACTTTGTCTAAGTGTACCTACTTCCATGTAAATTTTCTCAGAGATCAAAATAACCACTATGGGGTCACCGGCCATGTGATCCTTCAAGGTCTTATCTGATTGGCCAGTCAAACACTCATGTCTATGAAAAGTAGAGAATCTATTGAGGTTCTCTCAATTAGTCGAGGCAATTTCAAGCAAATGGCTCCTCCAGTGTTTGCTTTGTACCTGGCCTGTCTGTTCATACCGATAAGTGAATGGGGTAAGTGCATTTTGCTCCTTCTCTCACCTTTTTTGTACTTCGTACCTTTCAGCAACAGGCGATACTCCCGCCCATGGTCTAAATGTAATTGTGCATTTTCTGTTTTTCTCTCAGCTGAAGCGACAGAGCTCAATCAATCAACAACTTTACGATTTTTATCCGTAAATTTTGGTCAAAATGTGACTTTGAAATGTTCCTTTGAAGATTCTGTAGCAGTGATGTTTTACTGGTATAAACAAGCTCTGGGAGAGAAACCTGAGATTGTGTCTAAATTCTACAAGCATGAAAAAAATGCCACTTTGATAGGTCCATTTCAAAGTGATCCACGTTTTCAAGTGGACGTGACTATTGGTAAAAAATACTTAAAGATCGCATCTGTGCAGAGCTCAGACTCAGCAAATTACTTTTGTGTAGGTGGTTATTCGTACTTGTTCGAGTTTGTGGAAAGCGTTTTTCTCGCCGTGGTGCATTCAGGCTCCAACGTCCCAGCTTTGGTGCATCAGTCAGCATCTGGGAGCATCCAGCCAGGAGGCTCTGTGACTCTGAACTGTACAGTACAAACCGGGACCTGTGATGGACAACACAGCGTTTACTGGTTCAAAGACTCTGGAGAAGCTCATCCAGGACTTATTTACACCCACGGAGACAGAAATGATCAGTGTGAGAGGAAACCAGACACACGGACACGCACCTGTGTCTACAACCTGGAGGTGAAAGATGTGAATCCTTCTAATGTAGGGACCTACTACTGTGCTGTCGCCACATGTGGATGGATATTGTTTGGAAATGGGACCAATATGGACGTTAAGGGTGAGTAACATTATGGTGGATGTTTTATAGACACATTATAGAGAAATCAATTTATCATCTGGCTCTCTACAGATGTTGAGTCGTTTGTACTGGTGTACCTTTTGAGTGGAGCCTTGGTGTTCACCACCCTCCTGGTGGCCTTCCTGGCTTACACTGTGTACAGAACATATAAAGCAAATGGCTGCCAATGCACAGGTGAGCTGCAAATCTTCACACAGTAATTCACAGTTTGGGTTTGTCTTGTGGTGTTGACAGGTAGTAATGTCACATTCCGGCCCTCCGTACAGTAGGTGCTGTGGTTTTGTCTTGTCTGGTGTTTGCGTCCTGTTTCCTGTCCACACAACCATGTAAATCACCTACACCTGTTGCCATATCGTTCAAGCCATGTTGACTATCTTAACAATAATGTTAAATGTTCAATGTGTACACAGTTTTTCAAAATTATGTTGGTAACTTTTTGAGCCTTCTCAGGTTTTCTAAACTTTATTTTCTTTATTACTGTTTGTAGAAAAATGTAACATTTGATCATTTCTGATATCCAAGAAAGTGTGTGTGTTATAATATGGTTACTCTAATGTAGAATGTGAAATTGTGGCATTGTTACAATGTTCCTTACTGTATATGCTTGTGCTGAATATAAGACTCACAGGGACTAGAGAGAAGCCACTGGGTGTCCGCTGAAAAACATTGTGATGACTGAGAAAGATGCAAGTTTATGCAAATCATAGCCTTTTTTCTTGTTTGCAACATGTAGACACTGAAGAAAGTTCTCAACCATCTGTTCCAGCTACAGAGGTGAGTAGTCCTACAGTAATGTAACATATTTTGAATGAAGGACAATATTAGAGCAAAGTAGAAAGTAATTAGACCATTAGTGAAGTCAAGCTGCCAGTAGGTATGAATGTGTACTTGTTTTTGCATTAGGTGTTCATACAGTTTTGAGGATTAATTTTAATATTTACATTATTGTCAGGTTTATGAAGATGCAGAGAACCTCCATTACGCTGCATTAAGGAGGAACCAAATGAGCAGATCAAGAAGACCGAGAGATGACACTAGTGGTGAATGTGTGTACTCTCATGTAAGGTCGTAGGTTCCAGTCAACAGAACTCTTCGGTATCACTTCACTGAACACACAACTGGTGTTCTTGTGGAATCTATCTGTGTCTATTGTGCAAAGCAAAACCATTAGCAGTGATGATGACCGGGATATGTAGCACTGCTCCTCCTTCAGACAACCCTCATACTTCCAGTGTACTCAGAACTAAACAGCACAATCGAAAGTGAGTCAAATATAGACGTGACCGTCAGAAACGGCAAGGCCTGATCTTAGCGTGGGGAGAACACACAGCAACATACTGCGCTATTTAAAACAATATCCTGAACATGTTCTATGCTGCAAAATCTAGTCCCATGTTTGCCCTCACCAAGTGCTTTGATAAAACCTTGCTGTGTACAGTTTGTCTGCTGTAAATGTGTGGGGATCTTTTTTTAGCCTGTTTGTGTGTGGTCGGCAGTCAGCCATTAGCTCAGTGAGCTCTGGTCTTGTTCTTCTCCAGGACCATTTGCTCTCTCTGTTGCTGCGGTTAAAAACAGGAAGTCTCTGCAGGGGTTTTCATGCACAGTTGCTGCGCAGTGACTGTGAGGTCCATATTGAAACCCGGAAACAGTGCCTAAAAAACCCCATGAACAATTAGCAATTATGTTAGAGCTTCACCTTTTAATCAGCCTGGGCTTTTTATGATATTGTTTTATATGCTCTGATGTTCTGCCCTAAGGACCTTTGCTAGTAATCCAAGGTTCTTCACACAATAATACCAACGAGGCAAATGCACCTACAAACAGTAAATTTACAGTTTTAGTATCCAAAATGAGAAACACATTTGGAACACAAAAACTTCGACAAGCATTATTTTAACCTAGACATGAGTCTATAAATAGTGATAGGTAATGGTTGCTCCAGCACAAACATAATATATACAGTAAGTAGTATAAGTAAATGAAATTACTATATCCAGTCAATGGGAGTTAGTCAGTCAGTGGGTCAGTCCATGCATCCATCTCTGACAAAGTGTCCTAAATGTACAGTATGGTACAGAATACGTTAATAGTCTGTCAATAGCCAGTCCAGCCTCTGTTGTCTCACACTAGAAAGTGTGAAGCATCACTTCTCGCTTGTACAAAGTCAATGTCACAGCTGGTTGGAGTGAATTTTGCATATTAGAGATTTGCTTTTTCATGTCTGATTGAAGGTCAAATCTGCTGAATGTTGAGATTGGATTTTGGATATTCGTACGAAATGCTTTGTGGTCACGAAGGAGCTCCAGAAAAAGGTTAAGTGTTTTTGTCTATTAATCATTAGGACATCATCAGAATAGTAACTACTGTGCATAAGTCTTTCCCATAATGTTTGGAGCATCTGTCCAAAGACCTGTCTGGACTGGCAGACCTTCATTTAAGCAAACACTTTCAAGGCAGCGCTGAATATGAGCGTGGTCATTGTTTCCACTTCAGCTAACGAGGAGGCTGCTTCTTCTCGTTAGCCAATCAAACACTGTCTTTTAGACAATCAAACACTGTCTTGTAGCCAATCAACCACCGTCTTCTCTCTGAAGAATAGAGACCAGTGTTGGATTCAGTTCATTTGAAGCACGATGGCAACTCTAGTGTTTTCTCTCAGTCTGACTTGTGTTTTCTTGGGAAGTTTGGGTAAGTTCTCTTTATATTTATCTCCAACAACTGGATGATTTAATAGGCTTACTAATTGTGCTTGTGCTCATTATAATAGCTACCAACTACCAACTCTTATTTGTTATTTTGATCTTTTTCAGCTCAGATGAAAAATTTAAAATCATCCATTTACGTGCACCAAGAAAGTGTTTTTCATCCAGCTAATGTTGGGGACAATGTGACTTTGCAGTGTTCCCATGAAGGTAATGCAGTGATGTTTTACTGGTATAAACAAACTGTGGGCCAGAAACCAAAAATCGTCTCATCCTTCAACAAACGCCAAAGACAAAGCATCTTTTATAATTATTTCAAGAATAATTCCCGTTTCATTCTAGATGCAGGACATGGTAAAAACCATCTGACGATCTCAGATTTACACATTTCCGATTCAGGCACTTACTACTGCATAGGCTGTTATGCATACGACTTTCAATTCACTGAGGGACTCACCATCAGTGTAAAGGGTTCAGGCTCCGCCGTCCCAGCTCTGGTGCATCAGGCAGTGTCTGGGAGCATCCAACCAGGAGGCTCTGTGACTCTGAACTGTACAGTACAAACTGGGACCTGTGAAGGACAACACAGTGTTTACTGGTTCAAAGACGCCGGAGAAGCTCATCCAGGAATCATTTACACCCACGGAGACAGAAATGATCAGTGTGAGAAGAAACCAGACACAGAGACACACACCTGTGTGTACCACCTACCAGTGAAGGGTCAGAGTCATTCTCACGTTGGGACCTATTGTGCTGTTGCCTCATGTGGACACATTCTGTTTGAAAAAAAGAAAAAGGGAGAATGTAAGTAGCACAGATTCCATATACGTAAAGTAGAATCGCTACCTGCTTATTATTCTAAAGACCTGTAACATCTATTCTAGCTGGATCTGCTTTTGGACACCTTCTCGTATTGGTGTATGTGCTGAGTGGCCTTTTGGCGATTACCATGATCCTGGCTGTTTTACTGGCGTTTGCAGCATTTAGGCTGCACAAGAGCAACGGCTGCCCTCATGTTCCAGGTAGGTTAAATGTCAGTCGTAAGATTTAATAGTGTTTCATTTTGAAGCTGATTTAATAAAGACAAACTTATCAAGACAGGCGCTTTTGATTACATAGAAATCCATGTCATTAGCATCTGTCTTTTAAATCTTGCTTCTTGACCAGATTTTCAAGGAAGATTTCCATCTTCTACTACAATTACAGAAGTAAGTATTGCACAACCTCAACTATTTGACAAAATATTGTGAATAAACACAGAGAAACTCAAAACATAGCAAATGCAGAAGTGTTTCCACTTACATAATGACCCATAAGCTGAACCATAACCAAATGTCTGCTGATTGAACTGTTACGAATTAAAAAGTGTATACTGTATTTTCTCTGATATATTGAGAAGCATCATGTGTCAATCTATAATAATACTTTGTATTATTGCAGGATCCAGACGACCTCCATTACGCTGCTTTGAGGAAACATAAGCTCAGACCCCCAAGACAGATGGAGACCACACACAGTGATTGTGTTTACTCCGATGTCAGACAATAAATTGGAGTGGAGCATTCTAAATGCATAAAAGGGATTCCCCTTTTATGACACACAATAGACTGTGTCAGGACACAGTCTATTGAATTATGGGTTTCACTGATTACTGCTTTCACACAGTGTTTGATGCAGTTCATGATGCATGTTTGCAGTATAATATATAAACAAGCTAACACTGATAACTCGACTTGCCAGGAGCCACACTGGACAGGAACACTCAAACAAAGGGGCAATAAATCCATTCCATGGAAAATGTCTGCTCTGCCTCATCAACAATGTATGTTATCTTATTTTATTTCTGTCAAAGATCACAGTTGCTTCCCACTGCATATATAGGTCTGTGTACAGTAGGTGTGCCTATAAACACATGAGTGTAGCACAGTGATATTACACTGTAGCACAGTGATATTACAGTGATAGCTGCTGCAGAGTGTAAGTGGTCTGTTTGACCAGTGGCTGATATAAATACAGTCACATGCAGCTTTTGTTTCTCCTCCACCCAGCACAGCTACAGTACATAGGTACACATAGGTAAGCTTATGTGGTGTGTGGTTCGCATTAAACACACTGACTGGGTGTGGGCAGCTGCTGGTCCAGTGTTTTTATTTTTAAAATCTTATTAACATGGGTTGTCTGAGTTGTTGTCACCTGCTGAGAGCTCACGCATTGTACAGATCTTTGTTGTTTTGTGGCTATTCTTCTAAAATATGCCACAGGCCCAGAGGTGTGAGCATCTTTATTTAGCTTCCTCTAGTCATATACAGTACGTCTGTTTGGACCCTCTGCTCTCCTGTTTCAGACAGGAACTCTGAATGTTTTTATGTGCAACTGGTACTTGTGACCACCCAAATTATGTTATGTTGTTCCATTAAAATATTCCATCAATCCTAAAGCATTTGACAAGATATTAATGGATTGCTATGATGTCCATGTTTCCCACATGATCAAACCCCATGACACTGGTGATTGATTCACTTAAAAGTAAATCTTCTGTGCTCTCCATGTCATTATCCTTTAAAACAGCTGTTGTACCAGAACTTGATGTTAACTTGGGTTATATGAGCTATAGTGCATTAACTCCGCCTGACCAATTGTGAGACTGTTAGACACCTCATACTACTTTTTAGTTTTACTGATGGTTCATGGATCTAAACCTGTAACTCTTTGGCTACATCCTCAAACGTATACTGTTCATATGATAACATATTTTTAACTGTGTTAAGTTTTACATCAATTAACCAAATAAGTCCACTCCACTGCCTTTAATAACATGTCACTATTAGACTTTTGATATGTATTTGGTATCAAACCGTTAGCTACTGAATACTTTGTTTATTCTGAGCTGAGATCTAAACTTTTTCATAATTGAGTGGACACGGAACAGGGTCTCACTGCTTCCTTATTCAGTGTTGTTTGTTAGCCAATCAAAGACAGTCCTTCCTCTAATTTTAAAAGACGTACAGAGGGTTTTTTTCATTCATGAAGACAATTTGATCGAGATGGCATCTCTCATGTTTGCTTCATGTCTGACTTGTCTTTTGGTTTGGAACAAAGGTACGTTTGGGTTTAAATCCTAAGACTGTCATGTATAAACATTGTTGTTTAAGTAAACTACTTTATAATAATCCTATATCAGTATATCTGTATGTTCCTGTTTTCTTTTCAGCTTTGGCAACAGATCCTAAAGTGTCTATTCGTCAAGACGGAGGTTTGATATTGGCTGATGCTGGTGGCACAGTGACTTTACGATGTTTCTATGAATGTAACACTCGAGCGGTGTTTCACTGGTATAAACAAACTTTAGGTCAGAAACCAAATCTGATTTCTACCTTCTTTGTAAGTGATACAACTGGCACCTTTCAAGGTGACTTCAAAAACAATTCACGATTTCTACTGGAAACTAAAAATGGTATTTACCACATAACAATCTCAGATTTATGTATTTCAGACTCAGCTACTTATTTTTGTGCCAGTATGTTTAAATACAACTTTGAATTTGCTGAGGGCGTCACAGTCAGTGTTAAGGGTTCAGACTCCAACGTCCCAGCTCTTGTGCATCAGTCAGTGTTTGGGAGCATCCAGCCAGGAGGCTCTGTGACTCTGAACTGTTTAGTACAAACTGGGACCTGTGATGGACAACACAGTGTTTACTGGTTCAAAGACTCTGGAGAAGCTCGTCCAGGAATTATTTACACCCACAGAGACAGAAATGATCAGTGTGAGAGGAAACCAGACACACGGACACACACCTGTGTCTACAACCTGCCTCTGGAAAGCCTGAATGCTTCTCATACTGGGACCTACTACTGCGCTGTCGCCTCATGTGGACACATTCTGTTTGGAAATGGGACCAAGCTGGACCTCAGGTGTAAGTACTTTATGATACTATGAATATAGCACTAATCCCACATATTAGTGTCTGTAGTTTCTCTCCCGTTTCCAAACAGAATGTGTTTGGAAACGGGACCACACTGGACTTTGAGGGTGAGTAACGTTGTAGTGGATGCTTCATAGACACATTATAGAGACACTAATTTATTGCCTGGCTCTCTGCAGATGTTGATGAGTCCTTCATGCTGGTGTGCGTCTTGAGTGGAGCCTCAGTGTTCACTACCCTCCTGGTGGTCTTCCTGGCTTACCCTGCTTATAGAACATATAAGGCAAATGGCTGCCAATGCACAGGTGGGCTGCAAATCTTCATACAGTAATTTACAGTTTGGGTTTGTGTTATGTTGTGTTGTGTTGAGAGGTAGTAATGTCAGAGCCCGGCCTCCAGAGGTGCTGGGGTTTTGTCTGGTGTGCGTTGTCAACAGCCATTCCCATATCATGTATTCAAGGACTGTAGGTTTGTTCCTATGTTTGTATCCTGTATATTTTGAAATATTGCAAGCCAGGTCAACCAGTTTAATTAGAATGTTGAATTTCTCATCTGTACACAATCTTTCGTTTGACTGTTGCACACGGTTACAACTCATGTTTATGCAGGGTTTGGGATTAGAATGAAGCCAGTGGGGCTCTGCCTCTCCTCTGAACACTGATGTGATGACTGAGAAAGTTGTGCGAACTATAACCTCACACTTAGCTTCAACTGTATAACATGTTTGCATGTGGATACCTATAGTAGGTAACCTGTCACAAAGTTGTAAGTGTTGATTTAATTATAGTTTCTATTTCCTGTTTTGTTGTTACATTTTGTTTCTTGTGTACTTAAACAAGTATTTTTTATGTTTGCCACATGTAGACTTTAAAGAAAGATCTCAACCGTCTTCTGCCCCAAATGCAGAGGTGAGTATGGTCCTGTAATGTAACATATTTTTGAATAAATCACAGCTTAGAACAGAAAACATAATCCCCTAAGTGTTATTTATCTGAATGTATAATAGTAGTTAATGGCACTGTTACCTCAGCTGAAATAACCTGTTTTGTGGGTGGTGTGTTCCTCCTACATCTTGGGTAATTGTTAGGTAATTAGATCCTAGGTGACGTCAAGCTGCCTATAAGTATGGATGTGACAGACGTGTTGGTAATGTATTAAACGTTCAAACAGTTCTGACAAATGTAGTGTTTATCTCATTGTTAGGTTTATGAAGATGCAGAGAACCTCAATTATGGTGCAATGAAGAGGAACCAGATGAGCAGATCAGCAAGACAGAGAGGTGACACATGGAGTGAATGTGTGTACTCTCATGTGAGGATGTAGGTTCCAGTCAACAGAACTTTTGGGTATCACTTCATAAACTGTACTGTACAAAGACCTACAAAGTTCAAATCCAGAAAACTGCATAAGTAAAAAAAAGATCTACATGTATTAATATCTACTAAGTATGAATCTACGCATGTTTGCTTCACACTTACCAATCAACGTAGAAATGAGCACAGGTGAATGCATAGCACACTCCTCCCATGACACGCCTCTATATAAATATGTTATATCATTTAAATATGGTCTGCGTCTGCGCAGTATAGAGTTGGATCATATGTCTACAGGTCCCACACAGCAGCAGAAATTAACAAAATAAAAGTGGTCTGACAGTAAAGGTGGATGTGAAGCAAAAGCATCAAAGCGTCACCAAAAGAGGCTGAGGAGAAGGAGAAACAAACCTTATGACATTGTTTAGCAACTAATAGGAAGTTTTTACATCAAATCACCAACTTGTATTGACACTGAAAACAGGATGTACTTTGGGGGCGCATAGATTCTATGCACAACAGGAATTAATATTAAGACCATTAAATTATTTACTGACCAAGAAACCACCAATCTGGTTCCAGCTTCAAATTTGCCATGTTGTTTTTTAAAATGAATAGATTGTGCATTAAACCAGGCACCTCATCACAATGTTGCTGACTGTAGCTGCATTTGTGCATCACAGATTATTTGTACATTGATGAAATAAAAATGATTTCTGTTGACATGTGCCACTTCATCCTGTGACAGTGCTTTTATAGTGATGCGTGTCCAGTTCATGGGTCCGATCACGTCAGGTAAACCTGATCTGGCTGCAAACTGCGCTATAATGTTGCATTCAAATATATTTTCAGCTTTCATTTTTAGGTTTTCGAGTTTCAAAACTTATTGTTTAGCTTTCAACGCTTTTTTTCAGTTACAGTTCTTTTTTTCAGGTTCGGTCTGCATGGCGTGTGAGGGGGCGGAACTAACACAGAAGACCAAAACGTCTTGTGGACACGCTGCCTTTAGGAGCTGTGCCAACTGGGAGAATTACTATTGAAAGTTTTAAACTACCTACTTATGAAAAAGAGGAACAGAAAAAGAAATAATACCCTTTCAACATCTTTAAATCTCACATCACTATAAAAACTGTTTGCAAAGCCAATAATTCTCCAGCATAGTGTGTTTATAGTATCATGATTTTGTAATGTTGTACTTTCGCTCCGCCACAAATGTACAGTAAGTGAATGCAGCATTAGATACGCTCGGTGGTCGTACATGCGGTAGAACTTATTTTGCGCATCGTATAATAGTTTTTATCTGTCAAATCCACACGTTCCAAACAAACTGATACTTCTAACTAATATGACATGGCAAGGAGAGCCCCTGTACTGAATATCTGATTAGCTGTGATCGCGCTGACCCCTGGTCTGTCCGGCTGTGGCTGGTGGTAGTCGCATGGACACAGGCTCTCGAAGCATGTGTTTCACTGATTACTGCTTCCAGACAGCGTTTGATGCAGCACCGAATCAACCTGAGATGTTCACAGTATAATATATAAACAAGCTGACACTGATGACCCGACTTGCCAGGAGCCACACTGGATGGGAACACTCAAACAAAGGGGCAATAGATCCATTGCATGGAAAATGTCTGCTCTGCCTCATCAACAATGTATGTTATCTAATTTTATTTTTGTCAGGGATCATAGTTGGTTCCCACTGCATATACATGTATAGGTCTGTGTACAGTTCAGTAGTTATGCCTAATAAACACGAGTGTAGCACAGTAAAATTACATGGAGCTGCTGCAGAGAGTGTAGGTGGTCTGTTTGACCGGTGGCTGAGGTCCCAGCAGATATAAATACAGTCACATACAGCTATTGTTTCTCCTCCACACAACAGAGCTACATAGGTACACAAAGGTAAGCTTATGTGGTGTGTGGTTCGCATTAGACACACTGACTGGGTGCTGGTCCCACGTTTTTATTTTTAATCTTACTAAAGTGGGTTGTCTGAGTTGTTGTCACCTGCTGAGACAACAAGCTCATGCATTGTACAGATCTTTGTTGTTTTGTGGCTATTCGTCTAAAATATGCCACAGGCCCAGAGGTGTGAGCATCTTTATTTAGCTTCCTCTGGTCATATACTTCTGTTTGGACCCTCTGCTCTCTTTGCTGCTGCGGTTTCAAACAGGAACTATCTCTTTAAATGCAACTTGCACAAAGAAGCTGTAGCTGTAACACAAAGTTTAGCCCATTACATTACTCCAATCAATCAGCATTTTCCAAGGTATTAATAGATTGATATGATGTCCATGTTTCCCAGAGGATTAAACCCCATGACTCTGGTGATTGATTTAGTAACAGTAAATCTTCTGTGCTCCTTTAAAAATACTATTATACTAGAACTTGACGCTAACATTCATGGTCTCCAGAAGATGAACCGTTGTAACATTAATTGCTGGTATGAGCTACATGAGCATAAAGTCAACACACCTTAACCACTTATTAGACTGGTTGATACCTCATAATACTTTAGTTTTACAATGCTTGGTGGATCTAAACCTGTAACTCCTCTGCTACATCCTCAAACATATACTGTACATATTATAATATAATTTCAAAACAATGAACTAAAGATGTCCACTCCACTGCCTTTAATAACATGTCATTATTAGTCTCATATTAATATTTGCTATCAAAACGAGCTACTGAAAACTTTGTTTATTCTGACCTGAGACCTAAACTTTTTCATAAATGAGTGGACACGGAACAGGATCTCGCTGCTTCCTTATTCAGTGTCACTTGTTAGCCAATCAAACACAGTCCTTCCTCTAACATTAGAGGACGTACAGAGGGGTTTTACACTCATTAAGTAATTTTGATCGAGATGGCATCGCTCATGTTTGCTTCATGTCTGACTTGTCTTTTGGTTTGGAACAAAGGTACGTTTGGGTTTAAATCCTAAGACTGTCATGTATAAACATTGTTGTTAAAGTAAACTGTCTTATAATAATCCTATATCAGTCTATCTGTATGTTCCTGTTTTCTTTTCAGCCTTGGCAACAGATTCTAATGTGTCTATTCGTCAAGACGGAGGTTTGATATTGGCTGATGCTGGTGGCACAGTGACTTTACGATGTTTCTATGAATGTAACACTCAAGCGGTGTTTCACTGGTATAAACAAACTTTAGGTCAGAAACCAAATCTGATTTCTACCTTCTTTGTAAGTGATACAACTGGCACCTTTCAAGGTGACTTCAAAAACAATTCACGATTTCTACTGGAAACTAAAAATGGTACTTACCACTTAACAATCTCAGATTTATGTATTTCAGACTCAGCTACTTATTTTTGTGCCAGTATCTTTACATACAAGTTTGAATTTGCTGAGGGCGTCACAGTCAGTGTTAAGGGTTCAGACTCCAACGTCCCAGCTCTTGTGCATCAGTCAGTGTTTGGGAGCATCCAGCCAGGAGGCTCTGTGACTCTGAACTGTTTAGTACAAACTGGGACCTGTGATGGACAACACAGTGTTTACTGGTTCAAAGACACTGGAGAAGCTCGTCCAGGAATTATTTACACCCACAGAGACAGAAATGATCAGTGTGAGAGGAAACCAGACACACAGACACACACCTGTGTCTACAACCTGCCTCTGGAAAGCCTGAATGCTTCTCATACTGGGACCTACTACTGCGCTGTCGCCTCATGTGGACACATTCTGTTTGGAAATGGGACCAAGCTGGACCTCAGGTGTAAGTACTTTATGATACTATGAATATAGCACTAATCCCACATATTAGTGTCTGTAGTTTCTCTCCCGTTTCCAAACAGAATGTGTTTGGAAACGGGACCACACTGGACTTTGAGGGTGAGTAACGTTGTAGTGGATGCTTCATAGACACATTATAGAGACACTAATTTATTGCCTGGCTCTCTGCAGATGTTGATGAGTCCTTCATGCTGGTGTGCGTCTTGAGTGGAGCCTCAGTGTTCACTACCCTCCTGGTGGTCTTCCTGGCTTACCCTGCTTATAGAACATATAAGGCAAATGGCTGCCAATGCACAGGTGGGCTGCAAATCTTCATACAGTAATTTACAGTTTGGGTTTGTGTTATGTTGTGTTGTGTTGAGAGGTAGTAATGTCAGAGCCCGGCCTCCAGAGGTGCTGGGGTTTTGTCTGGTGTGCGTTGTCAACAGCCATTCCCATATCATGTATTCAAGGACTGTAGGTTTGTTCCTATGTTTGTATCCTGTATATTTTGAAATATTGCAAGCCAGGTCAACCAGTTTAATTAGAATGTTGAATTTCTCATATGTACACAATCTTTCATTTGACTGTGGCACGGTTACAACTCATGTTTATGCAGGGTTTGGGATTAGAATGAAGCCAGTGGGGCTCTGCCTCTCCTCTGAACACCGATGTGATGACTGAGAAAGTTGTGCGAACTATAACCTCACACTTAGCTTCAACTGTATAACATGTTTGCATGTGGATACCTATAGTAGGTAACCTGTCACAAAGTTGTAAGTGTTGATTTAATTATAGTTTCTATTTCCTGTTTTGTTGTTACATTTAGTTTCTTGTGTACTTAAACAAGTATTTTTTATGTTTGCCACATGTAGACTTTAAAGAAAGATCTCAACCGTCTTCTGCCCCAAATGCAGAGGTGAGTATGGTCCTGTAATGTAACATATTTTTGAATAAATCACAGCTTAGAACAGAAAACATAATCCCCTAAGTGTTATTTATCTGAATGTATAATAGTAGTTAATGGCACTGTTACCTCAGCTGAAAGAACCTGTTTTGTGGGTGGTGTGTTCCTCCTACATCTTGGGTAATTGTTAGGTAATTAGATCCTAGGTGACGTCAAGCTGCCTATAAGTATGGATGTGACAGACGTGTTGGTAATGTATTAAACGTTCAAACAGTTCTGACAAATGTAGTGTTTATCTCATTGTTAGGTTTATGAAGATGCAGAGAACCTCAATTATGGTGCAATGAAGAGGAACCAGATGAGCAGATCAGCAAGACAGAGAGGTGACACATGGAGTGAATGTGTGTACTCTCATGTGAGGATGTAGGTTCCAGTCAACAGAACTTTTGGGTATCACTTCATAAACTGTACTGTACAAAGACCTACAAAGTTAAAATCCAGAAAACTGCATAAGTAAAAAAAAGATCTACATGTATTAATATCTACTAAGTATGAATCTACGCATGTTTGCTTCACACTTACCAATCAACGTAGAAATGAGCACAGGTGAATGCATAGCACACTCCTCCCATGACACGCCTCTATATAAATATGTTATATCATTTAAATATGGTCTGCGTCTGCGCAGTATAGAGTTGGATCATATGTCTACAGGTCCCACACAGCAGCAGAAATTAACAAAATAAAAGTGGTCTGACATTAAAGGTGGATGTGAAGCAAAAGCATCAAAGCGTCACCAAAAGAGGCTGAGGAGAAGGAGAAACAAACCTTATGACATTGTTTAGCAACTAATAGGAAGTTTTTACATCAAATCACCAACTTGTATTGACACTGAAAACAGGATGTACTTTGGGGGCGCATAGATTCTATGCACAACAGGAATTAATATTAAGACCATTAAATTATTTACTGACCAAGGAACCACCAATCTGGTTCCAGCTTCAAATTTGCCATGTTGTTTTTTAAAATGAATAGATTGTGCATTAAACCAGGCACCTCATCACAATGTTGCTGACTGTAGCTGCATTTGTGCATCACAGATTATTTGTACATTGATGAAATAAAAATGATTTCTGTTGACATGTGCCACTTCATCCTGTGACAGTGCTTTTATAGTGATGCGTGTCCAGTTCATGGGTCCGATCACGTCAGGTAAACCTGATCTGGCTGCAAACTGCGCTATAATGTTGCTGTGATCAACCGTTGTATGGGAACTTGATGCCACACAGCTGGCTCGGCTCAGGGTCCACTACTTGACTGGTCTGAAGCTCTGAATGCCCCCGTGGCTGAGATCCTAGTGCGGTGAGCAGCTGGATGTGGCTGGCTGCGTGGTTGTCGCTGTGTCGAGCTCCAACAACAGATGCCTCTAGCGGACTCTCCAACTTATGGAGCTAAACTGGGCCCATACTGTATGTCTTGAATGTAAATGATTTGAAACTAAAAGCTTAAAGTGTATGCAAAGATTATCCATTCAAATATATTTTCAGCTTTCATTTTTAGGTTTTCGAGTTTCAAATCTTATTGTTTAGCTTTCAACGCTTTTTTTCAGTTACAGTTCTTTTTTTCAGGTTCGGTCTGCATGGCGTGTGAGGGGGCGGAACTAACACAGAAGACCAAAACGTCTTGTGGACACGCTGCCTTTAGGAGCTGTGCCAACTGGGAGAATTACTATTGAAAGTTTTAAACTACCTACTTATGAAAAAGAGGAACAGAAAAAGAAATAATACCCTTTCAACATCTTTAAATCTCACATCACTATAAAAACTGTTTGCAAAGCCAATAATTCTCCAGCATAGTGTGTTTATAGTATCATGATTTTGTAATGTTGTACTTTCGCTCCGCCACAAATGTACAGTAAGTGAATGCAGCATTAGATACGCTCGGTGGTCGTACATGCGGTAGAACTTATTTTGCGCATCGTATAATAGTTTTTATCTGTCAAATCCACACGTTCCAAACAAACTGATACTTCTAACTAATATGACATGGCAAGGAGAGCCCCTGTACTGAATATCTGATTAGCTGTGATCGCGCTGACCCCTGGTCTGTCCGGCTGTGGCTGGTGGTAGTCGCATGGACACAGGCTCTCGAAGCATGTGTTTCACTGATTACTGCTTCCAGACAGCGTTTGATGCAGCACCGAATCAACCTGAGATGTTCACAGTATAATATATAAACAAGCTGACACTGGTGACCCGACTTGCCAGGAGCCACACTGGATGGGAACACTCAAACAAAGGGGCAATAGATCCATTGCATGGAAAATGTCTGCTCTGCCTCATCAACAATGTATGTTATCTAATTTTATTTTTGTCAGGGATCATAGTTGGTTCCCACTGCATATACATGTATAGGTCTGTGTACAGTTCAGTAGTTATGCCTAATAAACACGAGTGTAGCACAGTAAAATTACATGGAGCTGCTGCAGAGAGTGTAGGTGGTCTGTTTGACCGGTGGCTGAGGTCCCAGCAGATATAAATACAGTCACATGCAGCTATTGTTTCTCCTCCACACAACAGAGCTACATAGGTACACAAAGGTAAGCTTATGCGGTGTGTGGTTCGCATTAGACACACTGACTGGGTGCTGGTCCCACATTTTTATTTTTAAATCTTACTAAAGTGGGTTGTCTGAGTTGTTGTCACCTGCTGAGACAACAAGCTCATGCATTGTACAGATCTTTGTTGTTTTGTGGCTATTCTTCTAAAATATGCCACAGGCCCAGAGGTGTGAGCATCTTTATTTAGCTTCCTCTGGTCATATACTTCTGTTTGGACCCTCTGCTCTCTTTGCTGCTGCGGTTTCAAACAGGAACTATCTCTTTAAATGCAACTTGCACAAAGAAGCTGTAGCTGTAACACAAAGTTTAGCCCATTACATTACTCCAATCAATCAGCATTTTCCAAGGTATTAATAGATTGATATGATGTCCATGTTTCCCAGAGGATTAAACCCCATGACTCTGGTGATTGATTTAGTAACATTAAATCTTCTGTGCTCCTTTAAAAATACTATTATACTAGAACTTGACGCTAACATTCATGGTCTCCAGAAGATGAACCGTTGTAACATTAATTGCTGGTATGAGCTACATGAGCATAAAGTCAACACACCTTAACCACTTATTAGACTGGTTGATACCTCATAATACTTTAGTTTTACAATGCTTGGTGGATCTAAACCTGTAACTCCTCTGCTACATCCTCAAACATATACTGTACATATTATAATATAATTTCAAAACAATGAACTAAAGACGTCCACTCCACTGCCTTTAATAACATGTCATTATTAGTCTCATATTAATATTTGCTATCAAAACGAGCTACTGAAAACTTTGTTTATTCTGACCTGAGACCTAAACTTTTTCATAACTGAGTGGACACGGAACAGGATCTCGCTGCTTCCTTATTCAGTGTCACTTGTTAGCCAATCAAACACAGTCCTTCCTCTAACATTAGAGGACGTACAGAGGGGTTTTACACTCATTAAGTAATTTTGATCGAGATGGCATCGCTCATGTTTGCTTCATGTCTGACTTGTCTTTTGGTTTGGAACAAAGGTACGTTTGGGTTTAAATCCTAAGACTGTCATGTATAAACATTGTTGTTAAAGTAAACTGTCTTATAATAATCCTATATCAGTCTATCTGTATGTTCCTGTTTTCTTTTCAGCCTTGGCAACAGATCCTAAAGTGTCTATTCGTCAAGACGGAGGTTTGATATTGGCTGATGCTGGTGGCACAGTGACTTTACGATGTTTCTATGAATGTAACACTCAAGCGATGTTTCACTGGTATAAACAAACTTTAGGTCAGAAACCAAATCTGATTTCTACCTTCTTTGTAAGTGATACAACTGGCACCTTTCAAGGTGACTTCAAAAACAATTCACGATTTCTACTGGAAACTAAAAATGGTACTTACCACTTAACAATCTCAGATTTATGTATTTCAGACTCAGCTACTTATTTTTGTGCCAGTATCTTTAAATACAACTTTGAATTTGCTGAGGGCGTCACAGTCAGTGTTAAGGGTTCAGACTCCAACATCCCGGCTCTGGTGCATCAGTCGGTGTCTGGGAGCATCCAGCCAGGAGGCTCTGTGACTCTGAACTGTTTAGTACAAACTGGGACCTGTGATGGACAACACAGCGTTTACTGGTTCAAAGACTCTGAAGAAGCTTGTCCAGGAATTATTTACACCCACGGAGACAGAAATGATCAGTGTGAGAGGAAACCAGACACACGGACACACACCTGTGTCTACAACCTGCCTCTGGAAAGCCTTAATGCTTCTCATGCTGGGACCTACTACTGCGCTGTCGCCTCATGTGGACACATTCTGTTTGGAAATGGGACCAATCTGGACCTCAGGTGTAAGTACTCTATGATACTATGATTATAGCACTAATCCCACATATTAGTGTCTGTAGTTTCCTTCTTGTCTATGTCAGCAGATGCAGTCTCTCCTGTCCTAGTGTATTTCTTGGGTGGGGCTTTGGTGTTGACCACCACCCTGACTGGGTTACTAACAGTATTAGTGTACAGACTTCATAAAGCGAAGAGCTGCAAATATACAGGTAGGTTCAATTGGTGCATCTGACATCTTAACTTGTGACAAGAGCTTTAAAGTAAATGAGTCTTTTCTGCTTTACCTCCAGATTCTCAAGCTTCTTCCACAGTAAATGCAGAGGTGAACATTTTCCGCTCAGTGGTCTTTCTTCAGTTACAGTTTAGGTGTTCTGTAGCACATACAGTATTGGT
The DNA here is from genome assembly GCF_900634795.4 of Betta splendens. NCBI lineage: Eukaryota > Metazoa > Chordata > Actinopteri > Anabantiformes > Osphronemidae > Betta > Betta splendens. The sequence continues at coordinate 13,152,335 of NC_040882.2, read as the reverse complement.
GTGTTAAGGATACTTCTAATGCATTTAATGTCCTTTATTGTCATTTTACATCTGTCTGTTTTTAGGGTGATCAAGATGCAGAGAACCTCCATTATGCTGCTTTAAGGACACAAAGGTTCAGAGTGACCAGAAACCAGACGAATGAAGCTGACTGTGTGTATTCCACTGTCAAACTGTAGAATTGATCATTATATATTTTGTATGTATTTCACATACTGTAGTATACTGTATCTTTAGACCACTTTACATTACGTATATTTCTTTATAATTTTATGTGTAATTTCCAGTTTCTGTAACGGAAAAGCTCAATCACTTGACTCATTGTGGGTTGAAAGGAACTACTTGAAGAAGAATATGCAGAGGAGAGAGGATTTAACATATCAGCACTGTCACCTCTGACCCTCAGTGCTGCACTGCTGAACGCATTGATGGGTGTTGTATGTATACATCAAAAACACCCAGTGTTCTGGTACCTGCACCTGTTGCAGATGACGCTACAACCACTGTGAGGTCTTTTTATAGTTCTCTTTGCGGTCTGCAATCAAAAGATGAGTAGTCCGCGCTTCTTTGGGGGTCTTTGTGCATGTGGTTTAACTTTTTTCTTCTCTTTTGAACTAAAATGACAATCCAACAATCTTTTTTTATTAGTATTATTATTTGACTGCTGTTAAAATTTACCACCAATGTACGTTGTGAATGAAGAAGTCATGAAGTAAACCCTGATATTTGCAGCAGGATTAAAAAGTGTTTGCTCTTTTAGATCTTTTTTAGGAGAGTGAAGACACATGTCAACTTGCTAAAGCAGGTGAACTCTGATCAGGTAGTTCTCATGGAAAATCTTGTTCATTAAAAAGGTATCAAATAACATCCAGTCATCATGTATTGGCTCATGTTTCCGCCATACTTCACACAGCAAGAGTTGTATTGTGTGGACTAATAGCAGTTTGACTCCACAGTTCAGTACTGCATAGCGTAGTACACTTTCTTTAAAATGTGATGAAAAAAAGGCTAATTTACTTCTAACAGATCTTAGGAGACGTTTCTAGAATAGTTGACAAGCGTGTGGTCTACACAACATTGTCCACACTGTTAAATACGGTGATTTGTATTTTTCAGTGATTTGAGACATCTTAGCTCTGTGAGGACACCTTGTGTGCCTCTGATCACTTTTTTTCGGAAAGAAGCAGCATACGTCGCAGTGAGCATGTGATGAATGTTGCCTGACTGGCCAATGAAAAGCAGTCTAGTCTCTTGAGAGCAAAGAAAGAATCTAGGTCCTTTTCATTCAAAGGGACGATTTCAACATGATGACACATTTAAAGTCTGTCTTCTACCTGATATGTTTGTTCTCGTGGAAAATGGGTAAGTTTTAATAGAGGCATTTATAATTTGTGTACTGTCAGCGCTGAAGTGCCGTTGCGACCTTTTTGTGTAACTTTACACTGATCTATTGTAGTTTGTGACATTCTTTGTCTCATTTCATTACAGCACACATGAACGATTTGAAACAGACCACTAGTGTGAATCAGCAGGGCGGTTTCATTTCAGTTAATCCTGGGGACACAGTGACTTTGAAATGTTTCTTCAACGGTGATGCTGCAAAATATTTTTGGTACAAGCAAAAATTGGGAGAGAAGCTGCAGCTTGTCTCCACTACATATAAGTTTGATAAAAATGGCACTTTTCAAAATGAGTTCAAAGGTGATCCACGTTTCACACTGGATATCCAGAGTGATACAAATCACTTGAACATAAGAGATATCAAAATATCAGACTCAGGCACTTACTACTGTGCAAGTGGTTATTCGTTCATGTTTGAATTTGGAGACGGCGTCACAGTCAGTGTTAAGGGTTCAGACTCCAACGTCCCAGCTCTGGTGCATCAGTCAGTGTCTGGGAGCATCCAGCCAGGAGGCTCTGTGTCTCTGAACTGTACGGTACAAACTGCGACCTGTGATGGACAACACAGTGTTTACTGGTTCAAAGACTCTGGAGAAGCTCATCCAGGAATCATTTACACCCACGGAGAGAGAAATGATCAGTGTGAGAGGAAACCAGACACACGGACACACACCTGTGTCTATAACGTACAGATAAAGCATGTGGATCGTTCTCATGCTGGGACCTACTACTGCGCTGTCGCCTCATGTGGACACATTCTGTTTGGAAATGGGACCAAACTGGACTTTGAGGGTGAGTACAGTTCTACCAAAGTTTGTTTGATGTATTAAAAGTGAATGTTACTTGCTTAGAAATTCAACATGAAGCCAGGGAAAACTCATGGCCACCGTTTCTCCTAATTTCTAAATTTTCAGGCCAGATAAACTCGTCTCTCTTGGTATATGTCTTGAGTGGAGCTGTGGCATTCACCACCATCCTGTGTGTGTTACTGTCTTTCCAAATATGCAAGATGATCAAGGGAAATTGCAAATGTTCAGGTAATTTGTAGTATTTATGTTGAAGTATATATTGTACATATATACATACATTGTACACTAAATTTCGCTTTTCCATAAAATGTGGCATTTTCTTATTTACAGCTCCCTCAACAACAAATGTGGAGGTGAGTCATATTACCTTATTTGATACGTCATTAATCTGTAGAAATGTGTTGTAATGTGGCCAGTTTATGTGATGCTCTACGTAATTGTTCCAGGACTCCAACGACAACCTTCATTATGTTGCTTTACACGTTAACCAGGCAAACAGATCAAGACGACAGAGGAATGAAGTCTTTAGTGAATGTGTTTACTCTGGTGTAAAGTTGTAGACCACAGTAAATAAACTATGTTAAAGTTGTACTTTTAGTACTTTTGCTCTAATCACTTTTTCCACATTTGCCTCTGTAAGTGTAACTTGTAGCTTACGTACGTGGTTCTTTTGTTGGATTCACCATCATCATGTCTTTAAGGGGCAAGTTTAGATTTTTATAATAGTTAGTTGTTTTGTGTAATTACTCACTGATAAACCCGCTCTAATCAGGGATCATTTAATAGTCTGAAGTCTTTGCCGGTTTTCAATTCTTTATGGGTCTTATTCATTGATGTTCTGCAGTGTAAAAAGCATCTGACTGCAGTATGCGTGGTCCCTTTTACTACCCATGGTGGTCCAGCCTGGAGCTCCCTAAATACAAAAGTCATTTTTAATGTATCTTATTAAATTTTATTGTTATTATTTTTATATTATTAAACATTATTTTTTAATATTACTCATCATCCCACCTTCAGTAACAGTGGGATGATGACAGGCAACCCTTGGTGATAGGGAACAACCTGCTGCAATAAATCCATATTTATTACCACTTCTGGTATTGTCTGTTAAATGCAGCTTTCTTTTTCTTATTGTGTCTCCTTACTGGCTCTTTTACCCTGTGCAAAGTAACTTTATTTGTGTGCTGTGTTGCGGTACATTGGATGCATGAGAAGTCTGTCTAAGGCTTGGGGTGCACAGTTCTGCTGCAGGTGGTCTCTGGTGCAGACTCCACCAAATGCCAGCCTCATGTTGGAGGCCCAATGTGGTGCCAGGGGTTATGGTCAGACCGCTGGGATGGGCTTCACTTTGCTCTGAGGGGGTTGGGAGGTTGTTGTTGTTCTCACCCTTCTCCTGGTAGTCTCGGTGGACTCGGGTTCCATGCTCTAAGGCTGACTCACTGGGGGGAGAATTTGGGGATCCTCAGGTTCTTCTTGGGTCAGCAGGCATTCAACCAATAGTGCCTCGATCTTACCCCAGGTGTTGTCTCTGTGGCTTCTGTCGCTCTGCCAGGGAGGTTCTGTGTGGGCAACTCGGTCCACGGCGCCTGCACTCCCGAAATGGATGCAGAGTACAGAGGACTCACTCAGAACTTTGTGGACTGGTGCCAGCGGAACCACCTCTTGATCAATGCAGGGAAAACTAAAGAGATGGTGGTTGATTTTTGCAGACGGCAGCCTGGTGTCATCCCACCGATGCACATCCAGGAGAGGGACATTGAGAGAGTGGACTCTTACAAGTACCTGGGTGTGCATCTGAACAATAAGACTTACAACACAGATGCACTGTACAGGAAGGGTCAGAAAGGCTCTACTTGCTGAGGAGACTGCAGTCTTTTGGAGCGAGGGGGCCACTCCTGAAGACCTTCTATGACTCTGTGGTGGCATCAGCCATCCTGTACGGTGTGGTCTGCTGGAGCAGCAGCATCACAGTGAGGGACAGAAGGAGACTGGACAGGGTCATCAAGAAGTCCAGCACTGTCCTGGGCTGCACTCTGGACACGGTGCAGCAGGTGGGTGAGAAAAGGGTCCTGGCTAAACTGACATCCATCCTGAACCAGGACTCTTACCCACTGGAGGACGAGCCGCTTTGGATGTTATCACGCCATTCAATGGTTATTATCAGTGGTTATTAGCCCATACGTGAGCCAGTAGGTGCCCACCTACCTACTGGCAGTGGTGAATAGGTGCACTAGGTCGCCCTCATAGATCCGTAAGGTAGATCACGGCTCGGATGATTTAACCAGCAGTAGTGGCGCTGTTGAGCGGTTGTTGTTGAGACGGGTAAATTGAAGTTTTTGATTTATTAGCGAGCATAACTTAGTAAGTTGCTAGCTGTATTGTGTTAGCTAACCGTAACCTGAACCCCCAACCCGTTATCTAACCCTAACCCTAACCCTTACCACAATAACGTCCGAAGCCGCTGAACGTAGCAACTTAGCTAGCTGCTAGCTGTTAGCGAGTAGGTAGAGCAGCACCTACTGGCCCATAGGAACAGGCTGATAAGTTCTGATCAGCCACCCTCAACCCTCGCTGTGTGAAAGAGAGATATCCCAGATCTTGCCTGCCTGCTGCTGTAAGACTCTTCAACCAGATCTGCTAACTACATTTGCCCTGTTCGTTGATGTGTGCTTGTTTATGGGTGTGTGCTTCATTTACATTAAGGTTGTGTGACCTATTTACTGTATAGATGTATGTTTGTGTAGTTTCTCTGTTTTGTTTTTGCTTTCCTCTTGCTGTTGTAAGGTGCAATTTCCCTGCTGTGGGACTAATAAAGGTATTCCTATTCTTATTTTAATTTTTAATGTTTGATTATAATTGTTGTGGTCTCCTATTATTTGTTGATTTATTTATTTTCAGCCACCAACTCTGAGGCTAACATCAGATATATGCAAAAAGGACAATTAGACAAAAATAATTAACCTATGGACCTGTGGACCTATATGGAAAATCCAGGCTAAGAGAGGTAGGCGCCATAGAATTCTTCAGCAATATTGGATGTTTTACATTAGCTTGCTCTGCACATTTTGATATGGTTGACTTTAGGTATGATTTTGCCTTCATCCCAGGTCTTGCTTTGGTTTTCTTTTGCTACAACCTCTACACCAGTTTGTACAGTAGACATGACTGCACTTTCACCTAAATGTATCAGAAAGCAAAGTAAAGACAGTAACAAAGAGTTCCCAATCATGCAGTAAGGACCACCGTTTGTACTCAACTACATTTGCTGAATATCGCCTTAACTAATGCCCCTGTTATTATTAATATGCTCCATATATCATATTGCAAGGTCATTTGTTTCTCTACATTAGAAAATATGTTGCCAAAGATATTTCCACCGTGGGAATGTCTTAGAAAGCAAACAACACTATAGGTTGCACTGAACATGTGATGTTTCCTAACTAGGATGTACAAAGACGTGTCATATCAGCTCAACCAATCACAGACAGCCTCATCTCTGCAGAGACCAAAAGCATTGAGTCCCTTTTCATTCAAGGTAAGAATTCAAACAAGATGTCATCTCTGAAGTTTGTCCTGTGTCTGAGTTGTCTGTTCATGGGGAAAAACGGTGAGTTGTGTTTTGTGGGACTTCACTAAAAAGCTTCCTTTTTCATTACCTTTTATGTTTTTCTTTACAGACTGAATATAAGTGTTTGTGTGTTTGCTTTTGTTCTCAGCTCAGAAGGTTGATCAGAGTTCCCCATCATTGCTCTCTCAGATGAAAGGATTATTGCCAGTAAATATCGGAGACAATGTGACCCTACGGTGTTCCTATAAAGGCGATGACTCAGCATGGCTTTTCTGGTATAAGCAAATTCTGGGAGAGAAACCGAAGCTCATCTCTAGTTTTTATATGTATGATCCAAAAATTACATTTCATAATGAATTTAAGGAAAATAAACGCTTTAAATTAGAGAGTAAAGAAGGCAAAAATGATTTACATATTTTGCACTTGAACGTCTCAGACTCAGCTACATATTATTGTGCGAGCAGCTATACTTTTGTCTTGAGTTTTGCAGAGGGAATTATTCTCAGTGTAAGAGACTCAGACTCCAACGTCCCAGCTCTGGTGCATCAGTCAGTGTCTGGGAGCATCCAGCTAGGAGGCTCTGTGACTCTGAACTGTACAGTACAAACTGGGACCTGTGATGGACAACACAGTGTTTACTGGTTCAAAGACTCTGGAGAAGCTCGTCCAGGAATTATTTACACCCACGGAGACAGAAATGATCAGTGTGAGAGGAATCCAGACACACAGACACACACCTGTGTCTACAACCTGCCTCTAAAAAGCCTGAATGCTTCTCATACTGGGACCTACTACTGTGCTGTCGCCTCATGTGGACACATTCTGTTTGGAAACGGGACCAAACTGGTTTTTGAGCGTGAGTAAATGTCTACCAAAGTTCAAATTCTGAATAAAGCCAGGGAATACTCATGGCCACTCATGGTTTCACCTCATTTCTAAACTTTCAGGCCAGATAAACTCGTCTCTCTTGGTATATGTCTTGAGTGGAGCTGTGGCATTCACCACCATCCTGTGTGTGTTACTGTCTTTCCTAATATGCAAGATGATCAAGGGAAATTGCAAATGTTCAGGTAATTTGTAGTATTTATGTTGAAGTATATATTGTACATACACTAAATTTGGCTTTTCCATAAAATGTGGCATTTTCTTATTTACAGCTCCCTCAACAACAAATGTGGAGGTGAGTCTTATTCTCTTATTAAATATGTCATTATTCTTTAGAAATGTGTTGAAATGTGGCCAGTTTATGTGATGCTCTACGTAATTGTTCCAGGACTCCAACGACAACCTTCATTATGCTGCATTACATGTTAACCAGGCAAACAGATCAAGACGACTGAGGAATGAAGTCTTAAGTGAATGTGTTTACTCTGGTGTAAAGTTGTAGACCACAGTAAATAAACTATGTTAAAGTTGTACTTTTAGTACTTTTGCTCTAATCACTTTTTCCACATTTTTAATAAGACAATGTGTCTTATTAATTATTATTATTATTATTATTATTATTATTATTATTACTATTTTATTATTATTCATAATCCCACCTTCAGTGACGTGGGATGATGACAGGCAACAACCTGCTTCAATAAATGCCCCTTTTACGTGTTGGGCTCCCTATGGACTCGGGCTCCATTGTCTCGCTTTCACTGGGGGGGAATTTGGGGAGCCTCACGCTCTCCCCAAGTCAGCAGGCATTAACCCAACAGTGGCCCGATCTGACCCCAGGTTTTGTCTCTGTGACCTCTGCTACTCTGCCTGGAAGGTTATGTGTGGGCAACTCGGTCCACGGCCCCTGAACTATTAGTAGACTCCCTGGCTTCTAGTTTCCTTCTTACCACTCTCTGTACTGGTTGTAGAGGCAGGGCTCTGCTCACCACCCTGGCTTTAGCAAGTGGCTCTGTTCATGCACCAGTGACATTCTTACCCTTTTGTTTTACACTGTAATTGTACAGTTGTGGTGGAAATTTCCCATAAAGAGGCAGATGAGAGAGTTGTCTTTTGTGAGATTTATTATAAAAATTAAGGAAAATAAAATTAATGAGGAAAGCAAATCAAAAGCATGGATGTTGATCGTGCACATCAACAAACCAAAAACCAGCTGGGGAGATCAGTGCACACACCACGAAGGTGTGATGCAAAGAGCCCACGATCCTCAAGTTGCTTCTGCCTTTTAACCCCTTTCTCTGGCTGCGGTGGAATGTCTGCAGCAATGGAGTTGTTTGTGCCACCTTATTTCATCGTGAGTAAGAATGTTTACGTTCTCACTTCTGCATCGTCATGTCTTGTTATCCAAAGGAAGGAACACCGAACTTCCAAGACAAGATGCATTCGCTTTAACAGCCTTGGGTCTGGTGGGGAGTCAGATAGGATGGAGCCAGAGTCCGTGTGTAAAAGACAAACATATATCATAAACTATTAGTCAGTCAAATGGAACATCAGATGTTTGGACTTGATGTACGACAGGGCACAAGAGATTAGTTGTTTGTGTAAGAATTTTCAGTATTGCACCTAACCAGCACATGACGACTGTGTTGGATAAGAAATAGCACAAAGGCACAATTTTTCCATTACACAGTCCACTAACTATGTAGTGGGACACTGCACCAGCACATCTTAAACTTAGCTGTACAGGTATGTACTGCTGTCATTTACTATTATAACTAATGTTTGATTATTATGATTGTGGTTTAATATTGTATGTATTTTATTTTTTTCAGCCACCAACTCTGAGGCTGACTTCAGAAATATGCAAAAAGGACAATTAGACAAGAGTCAATGATCAGGAAAGGTATATATTGTTTATATACTTTTCTCGATAAAGCAAAACTGTCCATCACATTACAAGATTCTGGACAGGACAAAAATAAATATAAGATCCAGTATTGCATCATATATTGTAGCGGAGATAATCCAGTAATTTTCCAAAATAAAATATCGTTCAGACTGACAGAAATAATTTATGTATATTGGTATATAATATATGTATTCTTTCTGTGTGGCCTCGTACCAATGAATTGGTACCGGTCCACAGTCCTGAGGGTCGCGAACCACAGATCTGAGGAACCGTGCAGCCAGATACAGTAGATTGAAATGCCAGGCTAAGAGAGATAGGTCCCATAGATTTTTTCAGCAATGTTGGACGTTTTACATTAGCTTGTTCTGCACATTTTGATATGATTGACTCCAGTGCTTCCCCTACCATTATATTGGGGGGCAGCCCCCCAACGGCACTCGCGCCCCCCGTTTTTTTCTCTTATTACACTAAACAGACTTATGTTTTTTATACGATATGTAATTTCTGTCTCCACGTATGCACGTTTACAATTGTCCTACGTATCGCACATGGCGTAGTTCCTCCCCAATGCGTGCACACACAGACACGTGCACGCACACACACACCAGCCGGCAGAGACTGTGCGTCGAAGCCAGTGTAGCTCTCCTAATCCGAGTTAAAGTAAAGAAAAGGGCCCACGTGCTGCAGGTCCTAGACAACACCGAATGACTCTCAGAGGGCAATTGTTAAACTTTTTAAAAAAATATTTCTGATGGTTAGTGTTTAGTTCAGTGTACAGTTTTTACGTTATTGTACAGTAATTGTTCAGACGTTATAATATATTGTTATACTGTAATTAAAAGAAACATAAACACTATGAGTAGCAAGTGTTTGTGTTAGTGTGTTGCCGCAAACTCTAACCCTAACCCACCCATACCCCCTAACCCCCCAAAGTCATGATCCTAGGGGAAACACTTTAGATCATAGTAAAGATATTCCATTAACTCACTCAAACACATTAAGAGTTAAGAGCATTCTACCTTTACACCAGGTCTTGCTTTGTTTTTCTTTTGCTTTAGTAGTTGGTAAGGCTTTGAACAAGTTGTACAGTAGAGGTGATAGCACTCTCTCCTAAATGCATCAGAAAGCAAACTAAAGACTATAACAAAGGTTCCCCAGCATGCAGTAAGGACCACCAAGTGTTCACATTGAACCCTTTATTGAACCCTTTAAAACAAAAGCTGTCCTCAAAAACAAATCCAAATTATAGAAAAATCCTTGGTAAATATCGCAAGTACAGCAGACAGACTAATGTCTCAGCATGATAATGTTCAAACTAATGCCTCTGTTATTATTATTGTGCTCCATAGATCATGTTGCAAGGTCATTTGTTTCTCCACATTAGAAAATATGTTGCCAAAGATATTTTCACCGTGGGAATGTCTCAGAAAGCAAACAACACTATAGGTTGCACTGAACATGTGATGTTTCCTAACTAGGATGTACAAAGACGTGTCATATCAGCTCACCCAATCACAGACAGCCTCATCTCTGCAGAGACCAAAAGCATTGAGTCCCTTTTCATTCAAGGTAAGAATTCAAACAAGATGTCATCTCTGAAGTTTGTCTTGTGTCTGACTTGTCTGTTCATGGGGAAACACGGTGAGTTGTGTTTTGTGGCTCTACTTTTTTATACCTAAATAAGACTTGACTAAAAAGTGTCTTATTTCATTACCTTTTATGTTTTTCTTTTCAGACTGAATATAAGTGTTTGTGTGTTTGCTTTTGTTCTCAGCTCAGAAGGTTGATCTGAGTTCCCCATCATTGCTCTCGCAGATGAAAGGATTATTGCCACTAAATATTGGAGACAATGTGACTCTACAGTGTTCCTATGAAAGTGATGACTCAGCATGGTTTTTCTGGTATAAGCAAATTCTGGGAGAGAAACCGAAGCTCATCTCTAGTTTCTATGTGTATGATACAAAAATTACATTTCATAATGAATTCCAGGACAATAAACACTTTAAATTGGAGACTAAAGAAGGCAAAAATGATTTACATATTTTTCACTTGACCGTCTCAGACTCAGCTACATATTATTGTGCGAGCAGCTATACTTTTGTCTTGAGTTTTGCAGAGGGAATTATTCTCAGTGTAAGAGACTCAGACTCCAACGTCCCAGCTCTGGTGCATCAGTCAGTGTCTGGGAGCATCCAGCCAGGAGGCTCTGTGACTCTGAACTGTACAGTACAAACTGGGACCTGTGATGGACAACACAGCGTTTACTGGTTCAAAGACTCTGGAGAAGCTCGTCCAGGAGTCATTTATACCAACGGAGACAGAAACGATCAGTGTGAGAGGAATCCAGACACACAGACACACACCTGTGTCTACAACCTGCCTCTGGAAAGCCTGAATGCTTCTCATGCTGGGACCTACTACTGTGCTGTCGCCTCATGTGGACAAATAGTGTTTGGTAAAGGAACTGACATTCACATTAAGCGTGAGTTACATTGATGTAATAATATAATCAAATACATTATCATATATAACTTTTTGGTCAAGCTTTTTGTGAATATACAGTACAAGCTGAAAAGTCTCTTTTTAATGAACGCAGATGATGTGAACACTTCCAGCTCTCTTGTGTATTACTTAAGTGGAGCTTTGATATTCACCATCCTTATGGTTGTTTCATTGGGTCTCTCTGCGTACAACCTGTCAAGGAGAAACAACTGCCACGGTACAGGTGAGTTGTACTTCCCTTGAATTCAATTTTTACAGTGACTTCTAAATGCATTAACTTCAGAATGTTTTCAAAACGTATGTGTTTTGGCACATTTTACTACAATGAATCAGCAAAACAAAGTCTTAATTATAAACAACACTTTGAAATATTAAAGTTGAACTTTATTTAAGTTTTTTAATAGTTCTAGATCCCTTTACAGTACTTATAAAGCATGTGTTTTCAGTATGTGACCATTATTCTACTACTACCACTATTTTCCATTTTACAACTAGAGCAAAAAGCAAGGTCAGCTCCTGTTCCAGCGAATCCACAGGTGACTACTCTTTTAGCAAACCAGTAATTATGAAGCTGAGATCATGTGCTCATTCATTTCTGCATATGTTCCTTCCAGGGATGTGAAGAGGTGAACAGCCTCCATTATGCTGCTTTAGGTGTTAACAGCTCCAACAGATCAAGAAAACAGAAAAGCTCCACGCAGACTGAGTGTGTCTACTCCGGTGTGAAGTAGTAGAAATCAGAACAGAGCTCATGTCACAGTCCTTGTTAATGTTGTTCTACCTGTATAATCAAGCTTTTAGTCATCATTGCCAAGCAGTTTATTGTCGACCCATACTGATAAACGCTCAAAGCCTGTCTGGCCATTCAAATATTTTAAATAAAACAATCTAAATCTTCAATTGATGTGTTGTCTTATTAGAGTTAATTAGACCAACACGCTCTAAAATTCCATCACCCCCCCCACATCCTTCAAATGGTAATTGGGACTTTGATAGAGAATGTAAGTTGAAGCAATTGTTTTATAGAGAGCTCAACCACATTAGACAGACGCCAAAGTGCTGATAACAGCGTCAGATGTCCCTCCATCAAATTTGTCTCAGCAAAACGCAACAGGATTTTTTTTCGGCATGTTTGCATTAATTGCTACAAACAGACCATAAAATGACATCAGGCTGCTCGTCCCCTCTACCTCTGTCACTCGCAAGCACTCTGTTTGTCCTGCTCCGTTTAAGTATACAAACACGTGACTGGTAAATGCACTGTAATAGTGTTTATCTGTGTGTTTGGCATCAGATATGGATAATTTGGTTTCTCGATATATTGTTTACTGTTTATAATATATGAAGTAGAATCACCACAGTTTAATGTAAACAGGCCCACTGGGTGGATGGAGTAAGTGTGTGGGTATATATAGTATTCACAGTACCTGCATACAGTACATTAATGGGGCATTAAGATAAGAAGAAAAACCTTTAATAGTCCCACCGTGTGAAAATTGCTTCACACAACAGCAAAGTACAGAGCAGAGAATACAGCAACAGAATATAAGACAGTTTGTGTTGGCACAGTACAATGTAGGACAGTACAGCGGTAGGGTGAATATGAGGTCATTGGAAGGGTTATTGCACAGTGTTTAAATATAAATACATTTGCAATTTGCACATTGTGTAAATATATAAGAAATACAAAAAAAATATATAATAATGCACAGCTTTCACAAATATTGTACAGAGGAGATTACTACATAACCACTGACGTAGTGGCAGTTAACTGGAGGATATGTGCAGTAGACTTGATTTTTCTGGAGATAAATGTGACCATGACCTACTTCTGTGCCGCCACCTTGTCTTGACATTTGGACTGAAGACCAAGATAAGCCTTCACAAGTGCAGAAACTCGAGGCTGGAGTATTTGTTGAAATAGTCGCCAATTTTTAACTGAAAGCATAGCAGAAGTGCCACGCTGCAGAGGAACAGGAGCAGACGTGTGGACTACAGTGCAGTGCATGTGTGTTCACAGACGTGACAGCCTCATGTCATTTTAAGCCTGTGGTTGACCTCATCTACTGTACTAAAAGAAACGAGTGAGTGACAAAACCGAATTGTTCTGGTGCAAAAGTAAAACCACTCAGGAAGCATTTAACACTGACCAGAAAACACAAAGTTTAACTAGTGAACAGTGCCACTGCTTGTGTAAAAGCGGTTAGTGTTCACTTTTCTAGATTCAACTTCCAATAACTGTATACTGTACATCCAAATTTGGAGTTCCCATTTACAATGTTTTGATTATCAGTTGTGTTTCATTTTTGTATTATAATGTACAGTAGTACATCATTGTTAGTCAGTAAATGTGTTTATGAACTCCCTGTTCTAAGACCTGCTGACATGTTTGTGTCAGGGCGATGTAGATGACGGACCACATGCACAGCACAGACACGCTTGAGTGGTGATAAAAAGGGGATTTATTCCAAAAAGACAGAGTCAGGATCAGGCAGGGTCATACACAGGTAGGCAACGATGAACAATCCAATGGATCAGGCAGACTCAGTTCCGTGGGCAGGCAAGATTCGTTAACGTGTTGGTCGAGGTTACAATACCGTTCAGGCAGAGGCAGAATCGTAGTCAAACTAACCTGCAGGGTCGTTTACCAGGCAGGCTCGAAGAACAAGGCATACAAGGCAGGCAGGGATCAGGCAAAAGTCGGTTACGGAGGTAATAGCAAGGGTCAGAGTTGAGTAAAACACCAAAAAAGAAGAAGAAAACAACAGAAAACATTTTTATGAGTAGTGTGTAAAAAAAAAAGAATGCATTTACATCTCTACTCTTTTTTTTAAAAGCCTTTGGCCAAATTGTTCCATTTTTGGGTGTCTAAATGGAGACCATGGCCCTCGCCTGGACATTTTAATATATAAAAGTAGAAAACTACTTCCTAGGTATTTCTTCATTCTTCACTCAATTTTTATATAATTATCATTAACAGTTTCTTTGCACATTCATTTTTATCAAACCTTTACACCCAGACAGTTTTTTTTGACATTTTTTAAGTAAAAGTGAATACGTAAAATTCCAGACAAGTGTTTGTCAAAAAGTGACCTCAGGTTTGTGTCTGTTATTTCGCTTCATTATAACTGTAACAAATTTTGTTTTTATTTTCAAAAACTAGACAATGACATCAATGACACCAAGCTCAACAATGTAGCCCTTAGCATTTAGGAACTACAACCATTTTAACTTGAGTATGCTTAAAAGGCTCCTAATGCACAAAATAAGGCTTAAGAATGAGCTGTTTTTATGACAGATTACAAAAGCACTCCCTATTGAAGCACCCAATGCTAACACTCTGGATCCTATCCTAAAGACCTTACAGTTCCCTATGTTCCTCATGCTTCTCTCCAGCCTACTTGTGGTTCCGAGAGTTTCTAAATGTAGAATGGGAGGCAGAGCTTTTAGCCACCGAGTTCCTCTGCGGTGCCACCAGCTTCCAGTTCAGGTTCTAAAAGCAGACACACCCTCTACGTTAAGACCAGCCTTAAATGATGCTTATACTTAAAGAAGGTTTAGGTCACTGTGAGCCAACTCTTAGGTAAGCTGGTTTAGATGCTGGGAAGCTCCTTCATATACTGAGCTCCTCTGTTGTCCTCACCTTTCCTCCCTCTATCCACTAACACACCACCATTTTACTGTAAAACATTAACTTACTGTGTTTCTGCTACAGTTGTTATACTGTATGGAGGTCTTCCTGGTCATCCTGTTCTGTCACGCAGTCACTCTGTGTCAGTGAGAGGCTGTGAGAATGACCTGGGAGGTGTGAGATGTTTCATTGCAGGCTCAACTAGTGTTTTTTTTGTTTTCTATTAAGGGATATTTTTACAAAAATACATTAGGGGCTTTACTGCAGTGTAAGTGAGAAAATCTGTTTCAAATAAGAGGTCACTGTCTCAACAATAGTGTGGCTTAGTTATAAAAAAGGTAATAGTGTTCTGTTTTTTTGAGCTTTTTATATTCTAATCCATCCAATAAAACAGCAGGCGGCTTCTGTTGCTCACAGGGCGGATCTGATCATACTGTCTACAAAGGATGTGCCGTCCTTTCAACTTGGCCAATCAAACGCTGTCCTGGCCTTAAAGAGAGCAAACCACTGACATTCTTCCATTTAGCACAGCAACTTTAACGAAATGGCATCACCAGTGTGGATGTTCTGTATCACAGCTTTGTTCCTGGGTAAATTGGGTAAGTTATGCTTCTGTCATTCCTTTTATCAGTGCATTCTAGGGTCAGAACTGCAGTGCTCCCATTTCTTGCATTACAGCAATCCTACTTTGCTTCTTCTCTTGTTTCACTAGTTCAACTAACCGATGTGACGTCCTCCTCACTTCGTCGCCAGACGAGTCACTTTGTTACAGTCAAAGCTGGGGACAACTTAACTTTGAAATGTTTCAATGAACACAATGGTGCTGCAAAGATTTACTGGTATAAACACAGTTTGGGACAGAAACCAACACTGATCTCTACGTTCTACAAGTATGATGGGAACTGTCTTTTTTATGGTGAATTTATTAACAATCCACGCTTCATAATGGATAAT
Organism: Betta splendens; assembly: GCF_900634795.4. Lineage (NCBI taxonomy): Eukaryota > Metazoa > Chordata > Actinopteri > Anabantiformes > Osphronemidae > Betta > Betta splendens. Next base: position 13,136,676 of record NC_040882.2, on the reverse strand, counting down.
GAAAATGATAAAAATCACTTGACGATCACAGGTGTACATACTTCAGACTCAGCTACTTATTACTGCATGAGTTGCTATATACACTCAGTAGAATTCTTATGGACCACAACTGTAGTTGTAATGAATTCAGATTTAACCATGCCAGCTCTGGTGCATCAGTCAGTGTCTGGGAGCATCCAGTCAGGAGGCTCTGTGACTCTGAACTGTACAGTACAAACTGGGACCTGTGATGGACAACACAGCGTTTACTGGTTCAAAGACTCTGGAGAAGCTCGTCCAGGAATCGTTTACACCAACGGAGACAGAAATGATCAGTGTGAGAGGAAACCAGACACACAGACACACACCTGTGTCTTTGACCTGCCTCTACAAAGCCTGAATGCTTCTGATGCTGGGACCTACTACTGCGCTGTCGCCTCATGTGGAAACATTGTGTTTGGAAACGGGACCAAGCTGCAGTTTGAGGGTAAGTTACAGTAGATCCTACAGCAAGGGTTGTCTGGTTTACTATTAAATGTAAGAACAGAAATAAAAGCTGTAATAAGTGTTTGATAATGACATGTCTGTGTAAGTATTCACAGGTAACGTGGACCTTCTGGTGGCTTTCTTGAGCGGAGCTTTGATATTCTTCTTCATCCTGACTGTTTTTCTTGTTGTCTCACTTTGTAAAAAAAGAAACTTCGGTCAGTCCACAGGTACTTAAAATGTTTTTATGTATTACACTCACTACACACACATTCATAACTTTTTTGTGCTTAAGCAAATCTCTTTCATTTTTAAACCAGAGCACCGAGCAAGGTTTTCATCTATCCACACATCAAACACAGAGGTAAATATCATTTTTATTAACTACTGAACAATCAGTACAGTGCCTTTCAGCAAAACACATATTTGTCTTGTAGACATGTAGTTCAGGAACCAAGTTTAAATCCATTCTTTGCATGTTTTGTTAGATTGGTCAAGACGCAGACAACCTTCATTATGCAGCCCTGAACACTAAACTACCAAAGAGATCAAGAAGACAGAAAGATGACACCAACACTCACTATGTGTATTCCAGTGTAAAGCTGTAGATGTTTTACTGTGTGAATAGGACTTAGATGTGCCTTGTAGATTTAGACACAAATGTGTAAACCATATCCATGTTTTGTTCTTTTATATGTAAAATCTTAAGATTATTATTATTTTATTTCATGTGATTCATGACATGAGCCTTTCCATCGGATTTTGTCTTTTATCAAGATCTTTATAAATCAGTATTTTGACAGAAGATGGCCTGTAATATTACATGAAGTAATTAGAAAGAAGTCTGTTGTTAATTGTTTACAGAAAATTCAGACAATACTGTCTTATTATTTCATTTGTTGTATTTTGGTTCTTTGTGGCACAGTGTTTGATTCAAGGGTCATTCGGGTGTCCTTCTTGTTAAATGTTCTGCCCGCATCTGCATGGGTTTTCTCCCCCCACAGTCCACAAACAGACTTACTGTACGGGAATGTCGGGTTGATTGGGGACTTTGAATTGTTCGTAAGTGAGAGTGAGTGGTTGTGTGTGTCTGTGTGTAGCCCTGTGATGGACTGGTGACCTGTCCAAGCTGAACCCCTCCACTCGCCACATTGTCAGCTGAAGCTGAGTTTCCAAAATGCTGTAGTACGTGCTCATCAAAACTAGAAAGACTATTCTGCCAATCCTGTATCACAATAGGTGTATTTGTATCTAGAAAAATTAGTAAATCTGTTTGAAATAAAAAGAAACAAACAAGAAACATTCAGCCTTGAGATAACCTAATCTGAAAGAGATAGAAAAGCCGTAGAGAGCAGCAGTTTCTGTGGTTTAACAGATGAAAGTGTTCCTCCCTCGTGACGTTCGACCTCATTTATATACCTATACTCATTTACATACTAAGGGTCATTCATAGGCAAATACTGGAAACTGTACACGTTTCTTGGTACTGCTTTACTGGAGGCCTTTCTATTTCAGAGGTATAGGTGGTCTTCATTTAGATCTGAACCTTCTCAATAAGCAGACTGGCCACACGACACTACTGTATAAGTAGCAGTGAACATGTGACTGTTTCCTGTGCACGACATTTGAGTGTCACGATAGACTGGCCAATCAAACATACTGTGGCGCCTGAAGATAAGAGCGAGTATCACTCTTCTGTCTATTAAGGACGAGTTTGAGTTTCAAGCTGCTACCACTTCGTCATCTTAAGACCCAGCGTTTTAATAAGTAAAAGCTACAGCTCCAGTATGTGTCTAGATTACCTGTTGCCACACGGCGTGGACTGCCTGCTGGTTGTGTACTTTTTGTGTGGCTGCTTGGCATTCACCATCTTCGTATTTGTTGTACTGATGTGTTTACTGTGCAAGAAAAACAGCAGAAAAATTAAAGATCCAGGTAAGTGGCACGTTTTATACTTGGTACCATGCGCTTTCACCGGATTTGCACTTTAATAACAAAGTAATTTGTGCTTCACAACCAGAGTCCAGAGGAGCCACCCTCTCCACAAAACATGCAGAGGTGAAAGTATCATTCAGTATTCAAACAGTAAAATGGCCTCATGGATTATTGCCAGAGTCCATATTGTGATCTGTGTTGCATCATCTGCTTTTGTTAACAGAGCATCCAAGACGACAGCCTCCATTATGCTGCTATAGTTATTAAGTCTCCCAAAAGATCAAGGCGGCAGAAGAACAGCACAGAGCATGAATGTGTGTACTCTAATATAAAACTGTAGCACTGGACGTTATTGTAATGAGCTAGAGAGACACATTGGCTTTTACTTTCTACTCAGGAACCAATAGGAACATGCTACACGAGAGAGTTAGAGCTACGCTTCCAAAGTGCTTAAGTTCTGAAAATTAAGAAGCCTCACAGGCAGAAATGGACAAAGATAACTTTATTTAAAATCAATTGCATTTCCAAGTGTGTTTGCACAAGACTCAAGATCATATCCGGTAGGTATGAGAAAGTTTCTGTTCCTCTTCTTCTGGTGCATATGCTCCAAATATAATCTTATGCGCACCATCAAAATCGTTTTGCCCTCAGGTCCACTCATAGTCTGGTTTATAATCTGCTGTATCAATTACAAACCACAGGAATAAAATATTTACTGTATAATCTAAGTCAACACCAAGTGATCATTTGTAATAACTCTGTGTTACTTATTACTGTATAATAGTTTAGAATCCAGTTTGAATTGGGTAGATGACAGTCTGAGAATATTTGCATTAATAAAGTTCTGTATCATTATTATTATTATTATGTATCTGTATAGTTGTTCAATATCTACAACTTAACATGATAATAAGAATAATTAACATTTTCCAGGCAAATGTGTCGATAGCACTTTGATATGGTGGAGTAAACATCCAACTTAAAAATTCCAACTGCTCTCTCAATACACAAAGTGACTTACTTGACTGAATGCTAGAGAGTAGACACACAAACACAAACTAACAATCTGGCAACGGATGTGGCGATTACTGGTGCTTAAATACAGGTGTGATTACTAATTATTGACAGGTGTGCATGGTGAACCGGGAGTGCGGGAAACAGCTGTGACTTGAACAAAACCGTAAGTCCTTAAAAATAAAACAGGAACTGGAAAGTGGAATAAGACAACATGAAAACAAAAAGTCCTTTCAAAATAAAACCGAACAAAAAAACCCAGATCATGACGGTACCCCTCCCCCTAGGGCATCTACTACGGCGCCCACGGAGGCCCCCCAACCAGGGCAGGTGGAGGGTGGTCTCAGGAGGAGGGACCGAATCCACCACCGCTGAGGCACACAAGCAGGGAGGGCGGAGGGAGGACTGGAGTTGGGTCGAAACAGGAATAGTGTCCATTATCAACAGAAGCCGAGAGTCTAAACAAGGTACACTCCCAGGGGGACTCCACGGGAACCAGAACCCCCCTCCCGTGGAGGGCGGTAGCCGGAGAGATCCCCCCTGGGTTCCAGCTCAGCATACCCTGGGCTGGAACCGCAGATGGGTTGTCCATGATGAACGGCGGAGCCCGTGAGGGCGGAACCAAGCCCAGCCTCCAGCGATGCTCCAGGGATCCAAGGCTCGAGGTGGACGGTGACGACAGAGCCCGTGCCATCGCCGCGGCAGGAGAGGGCGTCCCTCAGGCAAGCGGCCGTGACAAAAGCAGAGCCGAGGCAGGCGGTGCCGGAGGAGGCAGTGCCACCCAAGCGTCAGAGAGAGCCGCGGGCGAGGCCACCAGACCGGAAGACGAGACCGGGACAGACGTGATGCTGGACCCTCAGGCACCAAGGGAAGCGGGACCAACGCCGGACCACCAGGAGCCGATGCGAACGTGGCCACAGCCCGGCCGCCAGGAGACGATGCAGATCTGGCCGGAGCCGGGCCACAAGGAACCGATGCAGGCGTGGCCCGAGCCGGGCCACCTGGAACCGATGAAGGCGTGGTCTGGACAGGACCACCTGGAACCGATAAAGGTGTGGTCTGGACAGGACCACCAGGAACCGATCCCGGAGCTGGGACGACCTCTTCCTGGAGGCCGACGGGAACCGGAGCTGGGACGACCTCCTCCTGGAGGCCGACGGGAACCGAAGCTGGAACGACCTCCTCCTGGAGGCCGACGGGAACCGAAGCTGGAACGACCTCCTCCTGGAGGCCGATGGGAACCGAAGCTGGAACGACCTCCTCCTGGAGGTCGACGGGAACCGAAGCTGGAACGACCTCCTCCTGGAGGCCGACGGGAACTACGGCTGGAACGACCTCCTCCTGGAGGCCGACGGGGACTACGGCTGGAACGACCTCCACCTGGAGGCCGACGTGGATAGGAACGACCTCCGCCTGGAAGCCGACACGGACAGGAGCTGGAACAGCCCCATCGGGGCCGACAAGGACCAGACTGGTCTCTCTTGGACCAGCGGTGGGCAACACAACCGCTTTCCTTGGACCGACAGGGACAGGGACGGTCACTGCTACCAGGTCGGCGGGGCTGCTTGCGGCCTCCTCTCTGGAGCCGGCAGGGCAGCTTGCGGCCTTTGAGCTTGGCGGGACACGACTGGACTGGAACCTGGGCTGGGACTGCTGCTGTCTGTGATTCTGTGGCAAGAGCGGGGGCATGAGACGGGGGACTACACGAGTGCAAGAATTACTCCCAGCGGAGTAAAACTGGAGCTGGGCAAGCTGGTGCAGCAGCGACTGTCAGACGGGGCTGGGAAAAGGAAACTGAAACCGGGACCGCGGGCTGATCTGGTGTGGAAGGAGGAGCAGAGGAGTCAGCTGAATCCGGGGGCATTGGGGATGCAACCAGGGCTGGCGTAATCCGAGCGGACAGCGTGGGGGCTGGTGTGGTGCGGAGCACGCTCTCTAACTCCCCGAGTCGCGCGCACATCCGCTCGTAGAAGCCCGTAGAAATCCTCCTCCAAACGCGAAAAGCAAAAAAAATCCCCGAACTGAGTCTTTACCTGAGAGCCGGCTGGGTCTGTTCTGTCAGTACCTCATTGATATGACGGACCCACATGCACAGCTCGTACTGTATGAACTTAGTCTTGTGAAGGTTTAATCGGGCTAATGGTCAGACAGGCAAAAGTCGGTACACAGATCAGTTATAATGGCAACGGCACAGACAAGGAGTGAGCAAAGGCAGTCAAGATTCAGGCAGGGTTCCATACACAAGGCAGAGTCAAAAGAAACCGACTGGGAGCAGGCAGGACATGGTCAAAACAAGAAACTGGGTGAATACACAAAGTGACTTACTTGACTGAATGCTAGAGAGTAGACACACAAACACGAACTAACAATCTGGCAACGGATGTAGCGATTACTGGTGCTTAAATACAGGCGTGATTAATAATTATTGACAGGTGTGCATGGTGAACCGGGAGTGACAGGAAACAGCTGTGACTGAACAAAACCAGAAGTCCTTAAAAATAAAACAGGAACTGGAAACTGGAATAAGACAACATGAAAACAAAAAGTCCTTTCAAAATAAAACCGGACACAAAGTCCCAGATCATGACACTCTCTTTGGTTCAAGTTCAAGTTCAAATTTGAATTCCTTCTCAGCACATACTGTAGGCGTCTCTCTGTCAAAACTGTTATAGGAAAAATTCTTTCTTCCTTATTCTATGCAGTTATTTTATGATTCATGACTTATGTTCTGCAATTAATATCTTACGTTTTGTCTTAATTCTGTTTTATGTATTTGACATTTCACCTACATTGTTCAAAGGTTGTCTCTGCCTGATAGACTCTCAACTCTAGCCCCCAAACCCAAGGCCGGGGAGTTGTGTCTCTGTCTGTTGAGACTTAGCGCTCCTTCCTCTCTAATAGTCAGACGCCAGTGATGCAGGTGTAAGAATGTAAACATCTCCACACACACAACAACAGTAATGGGATGGTGCATGTGCTGTAGTCTGATTGGGCTACACAGACGTTCCACCCTAGTCGAGAGGTTAAAGGGCAGAAGCAACTTGAGGATCGTGGGCTCTTTGCATCACACCTTCGTGGTGTGTGCACTGATCTCCCCAGCTGGTTTTTGGTTTGTTGATGTGCACGATCAACATCCATGCTTTTTATTTGCTTTCCCCAATATTTTTATTTCCCTTTATTTTTATAATGAATCACAGAAAAGACAACTTTAACATCTGTTTGTTTATGCGAAATTTTCAACATAAAACACAATTTGATCAATATTAAGTCATAACACTAGCCTTTTTTTCATTCTTGACTCTGGACTGTGGCAGTGCAGCACCTTGCTCCCCATTTGTTGTTGCATAATGACTGGATGAGGTCTCTAGAAGGGGACTGTTAGAGTACACACCCCTTGGGCTAAATTCTGTATCTGTTTTCTGTCTTGTAAAATCTGCAATGAGCAGACAAAATAGAGAGTCTCCTCCCATGCCCTCCATGCCCATGATAGTCACAACATTTATAGATGTCTTAGAAATAAAACAAGAGGGCTATGCTGGTTTTTCTGCCTGTCTACCTGCTGTGTCAGTGAAACTACTCAATCTTTCAATTATTTTCAGCTGCACTGGGTAGAAAGTGGGCGCACCATGGGCAGGTCACCATGCCATCACATAAACCTCACAAACAACCACTCACTCTTACAGTATGGTTTACTCTTTTATCTTAAAAAGTGCTCCTCATCTGACTGTGTGCCTTTGAACTGTGGGAGGAAAGTGGAGAAGGCCCACATGGTAGGTGGCTTGGTGTTACTCTATACTTGTAATAATTACCTGTCCGCTTCATCTCAGAAGTGTGTATCTGTAAACGTCTCTTCAGCACGAAACAGGATATATTGTGGTTTCTGCGTATTACACATCGGCATTTTGAATGGCTTAACCTTTGTTTCCTGTTTACATATATTGATGTTATTTCAAAATTTCAGCAACACTTCTCAATGCACAAAATAGAAAAAGCAGTATTGACACAATAGGTGTCAGTGAACATGTGATTATGTTGCCTGTCGAACACGAGCCCAGGCTCCTTAGATTGGCCAATCAAACACAGCCTCGTCCTCTGACAGTGGTGAACCCAGTGATGTTCTGTCATTCAGCACTGCAACTTCAACAATATGACAGCTTCAGGGTCCTTTGTCCGTCTGACAAGTTTATTCTTGTGGAGTATAGGTAGGATGCATTTGGTGTTTTTTCATTATCTAATATGAAATCTAATGTGAAAAGTGAATAGAATATTATACAGTATGCGTATGCATATTAACTCATATAAATACTTTAAAATTAACTCCATTTGTGTTGTCTTTGCTTTTCATTTCAGTTCAGCTGACAAGTCTCACACCTTCATCATCTGTTGATCAGTGGAGTTTTCTATCCGTTAACGTTGGTGACAATGTCACTTTACCATGTTTTTATAAAGATGATGTTGCTGTAAGACTTTTCTGGTATAAACAACACATGGGGCAGAAACCAGTGCTCATCTCTACCTTTTTTAAATACAATGTGGATGTAATTTTTAATGGTGAATTCAACAGAAATCCACGTTTCATATTGGATCATGAAAATGGGAAAAATGACCTGAAAATCATAAATGTACGTGCTTTAGACTCAGCTAACTACTACTGCTTGAGGTACTTTTCCAATGAACTTGAATTCTTAGCGACCATTACTGTGGTTGTAATGAATTCAGATTTAATCATGCCAGCCCTGGTGCATCAGTCAGTGTCTGGGAGCATCCAGCCAGGAGGCTCTGTGACTCTGAACTGTACAGTACAAACTGGGAACTGTGATGGACAACACAGCGTTTACTGGTTCAAAGACTCTGGAGAAGCTCATCCAAGAGTCATTTACACCCACGGAGAGAGAAATGATCAGTGTGAGAGGAAACCAGACACACGGACACACACCTGTGTCTATAACGTACAGATAAATCATGTGGATCGTTCTGATGCTGGGAACTACTACTGTGCTGTCGCCTCATGTGGACACATTCTGTTTGGAAACGGGACCAAGCTGGATTTTAAGGGTGAGAATATGCTATTGCAAATATCGCTCTGTTCTGATGGGAGGGTTATGAAATTATTTGTTTTATATTATTTCAGCACAGGATGCAGGATTGGAGTAGATTTCAATAATAAGAGTATTATTAAATATAGTGATTACTTGAGTTGACAGTTGAGCCATAGTCAGGGTCCCTAACATGCTGTTTCTGATACTTGTACGTTACATGCAGATGAAGGGAGTGACCATGTATGGGTGTATGTTTTGAGCGGAGCTCTGACCTTCACCACCCTAGTGGTTGTTATATTGACCTTTCTTTACAAGACAAAGAACTTTCACACTACAGGTAATTCATGATTGAGGGAGACTTGTTGTCTATAATATGTCTGAATGTGGCTTTTTGTTAACAGTATGTTTTTTTTTCCTGAATCAGAGACCCAGACAGCAATTTCAGCTCCCTCCACAACTAAGCCAGAGGTAAAAGCAGGTTTCTTTCAGAAATATCAGTGTTGGGGACTCTGGGGGTTTTATTTTTTGCAGCAAACATGCTGTGATTTACTTTTGATATTTGTGTTGACAGATTTACGATGATGATGACCTTCAGTATGCAGCTGTTAGCGTTAACCTGTCCACCAGATCAAGGACACAGAGGAACAATATGCCTAGTGAATGTGTCTACTCCAGTATGAAGCAGTAGAATATTATTACCAAACGAGTCAGGTCAAGTTTACCTCGAGACCATACAGTCTTCAAAGTCTTCGAAATGTAGATCTTAAGATAAACATCTCGTCTAGCTTTGATGTGGTAAACGGTGTAATGCACAACATGAAGGAGGTAAAACATTCATGTCAGCAATTCTGTGATGACGATACCAATGTTTTCAATTACAATGTAAAAGATGCTATTCTTTCACTTTGTGTTTCTTGAATGTTTGGCTTTTATTCTTAACTACAGTATTATCATGAAATAAATGATGTCAATACGCTCAAGTGCAGATTTCAGTGTATATTTTGCAGCAAGGTGATTGAATAAATATGATGAATATGTTATGAAGTGGTGTGAATTAGACAAAAGCTGTCAGGTGTTTTAAGTAGTTTAACGCGACTGGGAGAGAGTGGGGGATGATTGGTGCTACGTGTTGTGTTTTGGCCCTCCAGCCACCAGGGGGCCCCATAGTTTCCCCTCTGCTCCAGTAGACCTAGTGGTGGTCTGGTCCAGGTTGTCCTGGTTTCTGTCTCAGGTGTTTTATGTTTGTAATTCATTAGTGTGTAAGTCCTGTTTGTTCATGCGCTTGTTCTCCCGTGCTGGTGTCTGCCTGTGTTTGTACTGGTCCCTATGCCTGACCTCTAGCTTTGGTTCTGTCGGTTCAGTAAGTGTCTGTGAGTATGGTCCCATCATTCTGGTCCTCTCTGTATTTGGGTTCGGCCATGTTCTTCTTACAACCCAGGCCTCCGGCCTGCTGTAGGCAGGTTTGTTCAGCTGGTGTCTTGTTTCATGTTTTTTCCTGTTCCTGTCTGTGATTGTGATTAGCTACACCTGTTTTGTGGGTATTTAAGTTTGTCCTCCACTTGTGTTCTTTCTCAGATCATTTGCTTGTTTACCATGGCATTGTGTTCTTGTACAGTATGTTACTCCCATCTTGTGTCCTGTTCAGCTTTGTCTGGGTACTATGTCATATCCTGTGTTACTGTCCTTTTTTAGATTTGAGTCTTTACATCTGTAATTGGATTATTCCTAAGTTTATAGTGTTTTCCTGCCCTGCAGTGACCTTTACTTATTTAATATTGGTTCCATGTTTATTGGATTGTGTTTATGTTGATCCATTTATTAAATTACATTATTTGTTCCATGTTCGTCAGTCTTGGGTCGTTGCATTTGGGTCCGTTATTCTCTAGTTGTGTTCGTAGGCCTCAGCAGCCTGTTCCGTCACAGGCGTCACAGTTCTGGTCTGTGAACATAACATGCAGGGGGAAGTGGGGAGCTAAACTGAAGTGTGACTGTGTTGCTGACTTAAAGGTTACCGCAGCAGAGGGGAGAATGGTAGCCTGCAGCAAGCTTGATGATTGGATGCATTTTCACCACCAGGCAGTAGAAACGTGTTTTGAGTAAAAGTTGAAGAAGGAAAGAAAGGTGTAAAACAGAAAGCAGTTATTTCAGATGAACTCCTGAGAAGAACTGAACCACTTGTCCAGGGAACAAAGCCAGATGACCTTCTCCACCGAGAAGGTTTATGCTCCCTTCATGCGAATCCAGGGCGCGACCAAAACACACTGTCCATGGCAGCATGGCCTTAACAGGGGCACTCGTGTTCCTCTCTGGTGCAGCCGTCTGCTCGGCATCACGCAGTAACAGGCCTAATCGCTGCTCCACCTGTCAGGTCCATACAGCATTGCAACAGGCGTCTGGGGAGGGCAGCTACAGATATGAATGTAATGTAATGAATATTTAATAGTGGCTTGATGTGCAAATACTGCAGTCAGTGAATATATGTAATCACTGAGTTTGACCTTTAAGCCACTGTAAACAGGTTAGTCTCTGTGGTTTTTCACTACATGTACTGTATATCTTCAGAATCTAGGCCTATGTCTGAGGGAGGCGGTGCCAGCGTGATCGTCTTAGAACAAACAGTCATGTCTCACTGGCCAATCAGAGGCAGGCTTGTCTCAGAAAAGCGAAGAAATTGCTGAGATTCTTGTCAGTTAGCACAACAATTTTAGCACAATGACACCTGCGGACTTTCTCTTCTGTCTGACATGTTTGTTCGTAGGAGAATTGGGTAAGTTGTGTTTCTGCGGCAGCTGTCTGCAGCACATTAAGCCGCTGTCATTGGTTTTGATATTTATGTGGTCAAATCGTCATATGCTCTGTGGCTCATTTCAGGTCACACGGCTGCTCTGAAATTCTCCACATCGGTTTTTCAAGACACTGGTTTTAAATCTGTTAAAACTGGGGAAAACCTGACTTTGCACTGTTTCTCTGAAAGTGATGTTGCTGCAAGATTTTACTGGTACAAACAAACTCTGGGACAGACACTGAGGCTTATATCTTCCTTCTACAAGTTTGACAACAATGCAACCTTTTACAACGAGTTATACAACAATCCACGCTTCACTCTGGTGACTGACAGCGGTAAAAATCACTTGACAATTGCAGATCTGCAAGTTTCAGACTCGGCTACCTATTATTGTGGAAGTAGCTATTCGTACAAGTTTCAGTTTGCTGATGGAGTCACAGTCAATGTCCATGGTGCAGACTCCAGCATCCCGTTTCTGGTGCATCAGTCAGTGTCTGGGAGCATCCAGCCAGGAGGCTCTGTGACCCTGAACTGTACAGTACAAACTGGGACCTGTGATGGACAACACAGTGTTTACTGGTTCAAAGACTCTGTAGAAGCTCGCCCAGGATTTATTTACACCCACGGAGACAGAAATGATCAGTGTGAGAGGAAACCAGACACACAGACACACACCTGTGTCTATGACCTGCCAGTGAACAACTTAAGTCTTTCTCATAGTGGGACCTTGTACTGTGCTGTTGCGTCATGTGGACACATTCTGTTTGGAGAAGAACCCAAACAGAGCTTTGAGGGTAAGACACTTTTACTTAAATGCTTATTCTTTTAAGGCTATAGACATATTTGTGGCCTAAACCCAACCCTTTTTTCTATTGTTTCTGTCTCTACAGACAGGGTCCCTTCTTATGACCTGGTGGTGTACCTTCTGAGCGGGGCTTTAGGATTCACCGTCATCCTGAGTGTTTTATTAACCTTCTTATTGTGCAAGATCAAAGAAACAAACATCTGCCAGTGTACAGGTACAGCATAATTTATATGATGCTGCAGGTTGTGGTAAACAGAGTTAGTTCAGTGACTACAACAAAAAGCTTCTTTTTTTCTTTTTCAGCATCCCCTTCAAAGGTTTCAACCTCTTCCACAACCAATTCAGAGGTATTTATTTTTATTAACTATTTTTACAATGAAAACATTGTTTTTAAATAATCAGTCTTAATAGTTTTGTTTATTTCTAATTTTTTAAATACGTTTTTATTTTTATCTTATACTCAGATTCAGCCAAATAAAGAAACTGTCCATTATGCAGCTATAAGGCAGCAGACGACCCGAAGATCGAAAAGACAGGAGAATAATTGTGAGTCGCATTGTGTGTACTCAAATATCAAGGAATAATACTGTCTGTGTTGTATATGTGATATTGCATAACAAAACGCTGATATTATATCAATAGTTTACATTTATGACTATATCATGAAAGGTCTCTCTATTTCTGTGATAACCATCCTTTTCGTACTTTTGTCAGTATTGAATGTTAAAACACATGTTGCTAAATAACAAGTGAATCTAATCAGCTTTTGAAATGACCCCACCAGTTAATGATATTGGGAAGAACTTGCCAGATCTTAGTAGAATGCTGATTTTTTAGAAGGTTTTTAAATACAATAAACTACATGTATTGGTGTTTGTGTTTGAAGTTCATAAAGTTCCGAGCGAGGTCCGTATACTTCTTACATATCTGACCATGTGCTTTGACTGCTTGTTGTTTAGTTGTCTGAATGCAGCCAAAAAAACTAATAAAAATAAAAGCAAAAACACTTGCTGCTGATAATTACTATCCCAACTTATTGACCTCTCAAATATTCAGCTTGATTTACAATATGGATATTAAACAGGACATTGGATAACAACATTTTTGGAAAGTCTGACATTTCAGGATTTATGCAAAATGACTTTTTTGTTATATTTAAATTTATGAGAAAATGAGATTTTTGACACTACTTCTCACCATGTGACATTTGCGAGAAGCAAAGCTGACGCTAAAGGTTCCAGTGAAGCTGCAATGATGTTTCCTGCAGTATTTGGGTCACAGCTAAACCTTGACAACCCAACACTTATCTGTCTTATCTGCAAAGAGCGATACGTGGTACTGAGATTAACTGGTTTCACCCACAAGAGCAATTTGATCAAAGCAAAGTTTGTCCTGTTTCTGACATACGGTATTCGTTCTGGAAAATGTGTGAGCTGTGACTTTATGACTCTTACTTTTTTTTTTAATTTCAGTCTAAAGGTGTAGAACATTGAGTTGAATGGCATCACGTTTGTTATGTTGGACTTTTATGTGCCTTTGAAATATTTGTTGCATAAATGTGTGTTAGAAATGCATAAGTGAAAGTATGATTGTTGATGTGTAATGAATAAGGTAATGGTAAGTAAATTATATTAGTTGAATGGTCATTGATTAGAACTGAATCTAGCCTTCCCATACAGCTAAATAGCCTGTTTGAATAACTATATATTATGTTCCATACCACACAAGTACTTGATGTGTACCCTCATGTACTGTGGATGAGTTGTTCAGCCCACTCTACACACAGTAGCAACAACAAGGCAAAGAAGCCTTCTAACTGCCTCACCACTTGGAGACCAAGCATTCTACATGTTACGTCACAGGCACAGGGCACACCTGTGCCTGTGACGTAACAGGCACAGGTGTGAATTAATTGAATTAGGATTTATGATATATCTCATTTCTGTGTGGAGTTTGCACGTTCTCCCCGTGTCTGCGTGGGTTCTCTCCGGGTTCTCCGGCTTCCTCCCACAGTCCAAAGACATGCATTAGGTTGATTGGACTCTCTCCATTGCCCGTAGGTGTGAGTGTGTGTGTGAATGGTTGTCTGTCTCTGTGTTGCCCTGCGATGGACTGGCGACCCGTCCAGGGTGTACCCTGCCTCTCGCCCGTAGCCAGCTGGGATAGGCTCCAGCACCCCCGTGACCCCGCTTTAGGGAATAAGCAGCTTGGAAAATGGATGGATGGCTGGATATATCTCATTTCTGGCCACCTAGGCATGTTTTACGCCGTTGGAAAGCTTAGAATTTCGTCTATCTAACCATATAAACCATTTCCAGCGACAACAATCACAGCGCAGTCACCAAATGCTCAAATACCAATAACCATAAATTTTTTATCACTTACTTTTGACGACTTCTAAACCCCAAACCTCGCCGATTCACGTCGTGTGTGGTCTCATTCTGTCTGTTAAGATCCAGCAAATGTAATCCAGGAAAGTGTTTAGCTCCAAGACACACGGTATACCCGCAATGGTCCAAAAACTGCAAGTGTTCTGCTTCAACTCCGGAGCGAAAAATATTTTTCCTCCACTTCTGTGAGCCATAACTCACTAAATTTAAAACTGAAACCTACAGGGACAACTCAAGATGGACGATCCGTTTCAGGCCAAGCAAGGCGGAAAAGGCCCAAGTATGGCGTTTCCAGGGTTACCCTTAGCCAATCATGTCCAAGATCCTTGAGAACGACCCCTCCCGACTCCCCAGCTTCTAGTGTTAACCCAGTAAATGCTGGATGAAAACAAACACCACAGCAATGGGGGGGTCAGAAGGCCAGAAAGTGAAGCCTGCTCTTTCCTACCTTTATTCCTTCAAACATGTAAAAGCAGTTAAAATACCAACACACATAATGCCACACATATACAAAAAAGAGAACCATTACAGAATGTTAATATTTATGCACCAATTTGTGCTTATCATCAGATTTATTATTATTTACCACATTTGTTCACTATCTCTATAATTTAAAAAAAAACACCTATAAAGCCTAAATAATCTATGCATTTATTTCACTGTTTAACCATTCTGGTTTCTCCTAATTATTTAAGTGCCAAGGTGATGGTAACATGTATACTGTGTTATGGTGTGATGGACACTTTGAGCTTGATGAAAAAAGAAAAGTATAGTTAGCTCACATTCAGAATTACTCCAAATCAACTAGTTTGATATTTGATCTGAAGAGGTGAAATTCAATTCAATTCAATTTTCAATTTTATTTATATAGCGCCAAATCACAACAAAGTTATTTCAAGGCACTTTACAAAGTAAGGTTTAAAACCTCACACAACTAAACCCAACAAATCCCACATACAGCAAGCATTTAATTTGACAGCAACAGTGGAGAGGAAAAACTCCCTCTGTAACGAGGAAGAAACCTCCAGCAGAACCAGGCTGGATGTGGGCGGCCATCTGCCTCGACCGGTTGGGGTGAGAGGATAGAGAGATAGAAAAGCACAGCAACAGCAACAAGCAACAACAAGCAACAACAGAGCACAGGCAGGATGGTAGGACCAGGGACTGGATGCAGGCAGGATGATTGGATCCGCAGCTGCCCATCACAGACACCAAACTTTGAGTCCAATGATACCTGTAGGTGAGGACAGAGAGGGAGAAAGAGTGGGGGTGGGGGGGAGAGAGAGGAGAGAAGCACAACTACTGGACAGAAAGAGACAAGGTTAGTTAAACATGGGACAACGATGGGAGGTTATGGGACAGAGGAGGTAGAAGGAAACAGAGGAGCTCAGTGTATAAATTAAGTCCCCCAGCAGTCTATGTCTATTGCAGCTTAACTAAGAGATGGTTCTTGTGACTAACAATAATTGCCAGTGACCTGAACCATTTCTAACTATAAGCTTTATCAAAAAGGAAGGTTTTAAGCCTAATCTTAAAGGTGGAGAGTGTGTCAGCTTCTCGAACCTGAAGAGGGAGCTGGTTCCAGAGGAGAGGAGCTTGGTAGCTAAAAGCTCTGCCCCCTGTTCTACATTTAAACACTCTAGGAACCACAAGTAGCCCAGCGCTCTGAGAACGAAGTGTTCTGCTGGGAGCATAAGGAACTATAAGGTCTTTAAGATAAGAAGGAGCTTTATCATTGAGTACTTTGTATGTGAGTAGGAGAATTTTAAATTCTATCCTACATTTTACAGGCAGCCAGTGCAGAGAAGCTAATGTAGGAGAAATGTGATCTCTCTTTCTAAGTCCTGTCAGAACTCTGGCTGCAGCATTTTGAATGAGCTGTAGGCTTTTTAAGGAGCTGTTAGGACATCCTATGAGTAAGGAGTTACAGTAGTCCAGCCTAGAGGTAACAAATGCATGGATCAGTTTCTCTGCATCACTCTGAGAGAGGATGCTTCTGATTTTAACTATATTTCTAAGGTGGAAGTAGGCGGTTCTGGAGATTTGTTGTATGTATGATGTAAAAGAGAGATCCTGGTCAAACATGACACCAAGGTTCCTCACAGTAGAATCTGAAGCTAATGTTATGCCATCCAGGGTGGCTATCTGACTCAATAGTGTCTCTCTCAGATTTTTAGGCCCAACAATAAGAATCTCGGTTTTATCTGAGTTTAGTTGAAGGAAGTTTTGGGACATCCAGGATTTGATGTCTTTTAAACAACCCTGAATTTTGACTAGTTGATCTGTTTCATTTGGTTCCAAGGACATGTATAGCTGAGTATCATCTGCGTAAAAATGAAAATTAATAGAATGCTTTCTAATAATCTCACCTAGAGGAGACATGTATAAGCTAAACAGAATTGGACCCAGCACAGAACCCTGTGGAACTCCATAGCTAATCCTTGTGCGTGTGGAGAATTTATCATTAACATGAACAAACTGGAATCTGTTCAACAAATAGGATTTAAACCATCCCAATGCTGTTCCATTAATCCCGATTCTATGTTCTAGTGTCTGTAATAGAATGTTATGATCAATTGTATCAAATGCAGCACTAAGATCTAACAGGACAAGGACAGAAACTAGACCATTGTCCGAAGCTAATAGAAGATCATTAGTGACTCTAACCAGAGCTGTTTCTGTGCTATGATGTTTTCTAAATCCTGACTGAAAATCTTCATACAGGTTATTCCCACTAAGGTGGTCAGATAATTGTTTAGCCACGATTTTTTCCAGAATCTTGGAAATAAAGGGTAAATTTGAAATGGGCCTATAGTTGGCTAGTTGTCCAGGGTCAAGGGTTGGTTTTTTCAATAGAGGTTTGACCACAGCCACCTTAAAAGCCTGTGGTACATAGCCTAGTTGTAAAGATTGATTGATTTGATTTAATATGGATGAGCTGATTAAAGGTAGAACTTCTTTGAGTAATCTGGTTGGGATTGGATCTAAAAGACAAGTGGACGACTTGGAAGTGAGTTATGGGGGAGAAGCTGGCTAGGTAAGACAGAGGATTTAATAAATTTAGAGTTGATGGATCTAAACAGTGCTTTCTGTCATTTGGAAGAAGTCACTGCTGAATGTTTTTTCTAATGATGATAATTTTATTAGTAAAGTAGTTCATAAAGTCATTGCTGCTGAGATTTAAGGGGATAGTAGACTCAATACAGCTATGACTCTTTGTCAGCCTGGCTACAGTGCTGAAAAGAAACCTGGGGTTCTTTTTGTTTTCCTCAATTAGGGAGGAATAATATGTTTTTCTAGCAGCACAAAGTGCTTTTTTATATTTCATTAGACTGTCCTTCCATGCAATGCAGTTTACATTTATTTTGTTGGAACGCCACTGTCTTTCTAGTTGTCTAGTCCTTGGCTTTAGGCTGCGGATGTCTGAGTTATACCACGGAGCTAACCTCCTCTGATTCACTGTCTTCTTCTTCAGAGGAGCCACTGTGTCTAACATTGTACGTAGAGAAGCTGCAGCATCATCTACAAGACAGTCAACCTGTTCATAAGGATTAAGGTGACTGTTCTCTGTGTATCTGCAAGTCATTGAGGCAAAAGATGATGGAATCATCTGCTTGAATCTGGCAACAGCGTTGTCAGATAAACATCTGCTATAGTAACATTTCTTTCCAGCTGTTACAGGGTCAGTTGTGCTAAATTCAAAAGTTAATAAGAATTGGTCAGATAACAGAGGGTTTTGGGGAAGAACTATTAATTCAATTCAATTCAATTCAATTTTATTTATATAGCGCCAAATCACAACAAAGTTATTTCAAGGCACTTTACAAAGTAAGGTTTAAAACCTCACACAACTAAACCCAACAAATCCCACATACAGCAAGCATTTAATTTGACAGCAACAGTGGAGAGGAAAAACTCCCTCTCTAACGAGGAAGAAACCTCCAGCAGAACCAGACTGGATGTGGGCGGCCATCTGCCTCGACCGGTTGGGGTGAGAGGATAGAGAGATAGAAAAGCACAGCAACAAGCAACAACAAGCAACAACAGAGCACAGGCAGGATGGTAGGACCAGGGACTGGACGCAGGCAGAATGGTTGGATCCGCAGCTGCCCATCACAGACACCAAACTTTGAGTCCAATGATACCTGTAGGTGAGGACAGAGAGGGAGAAAGAGTGGGGGGGGGGAGAAGCACAACTACTGGACAGAAAGAGACAAGGTTAGTTAAACATGGGACAATGATGGGAGGTTATGGGACAGAGGAGGTAGAAGGAAACAGAGGAGCTCAGTGTATAAATTAAGTCCCCCAGCAGTCTATGTCTATTGCAGCTTAACTAAGAGATGGTTCCTGTGACTAACAATAATTGCCAGTGACCTGAACCATCTCTAACTATAAGCTTTATCAAAGAGGAAGGTTTTAAGCCTAATCTTAAAGGTGGAGAGTGTGTCAGCTTCTCGAACCTGAAGAGGGAGCTGGTTCCAGAGGAGAGGAGCTTGGTAGCTAAAAGCTCTGCCCCCTGTTCTACATTTAAACACTCTAGGAACCACAAGTAGCCCAGCGCTCTGAGAACGAAGTGTTCTGCTGGGAGCATAAGGAACTATAAGGTCTTTAAGATAAGAAGGAGCTTTATCATTGAGTACTTTGTATGTGAGTAGGATAATTTTAAATTCTATCCTACATTTTACAGGCAGCCAGTGCAGAGAAGCTAATGTAGGAGAAATGTGATCTCTCTTTCTAAGTCCTGTCAGAACTCTGGCTGCAGCATTTTGAATGAGCTGTAGGCTTTTTAAGGAGCTGTTAGGACATCCTATGAGTAAGGAGTTACAGTAGTCCAGCCTAGAGGTAACAAATGCATGGATCAGTTTCTCTGCATCGCTCTGAGAGAGGATGCTTCTGATTTTAACTATATTTCTAAGGTGGAAGTAGGCGGTTCTGGAGATTTGTTTAATGTATGATGTAAAAGAGAGATCCTGGTCAAACATGACACCAAGGTTCCTCACAGTAGAATCTGAAGCTAATGTTATGCCATCCAGGGTGGCTATCTGACTCAATAGTGTCTCTCTCAGATTTTTAGGCCCAACAATAAGAATCTCGGTTTTATCTGAGTTTAGTTGAAGGAAGTTTTGGGACATCCAGGATTTGATGTCTTTTAAACAACCCTGAATTTTGACTAGTTGATCTGTTTCATTTGGTTCCAAGGACATGTATAGCTGAGTATCATCTGCGTAAAAATGAAAATTAATAGAATGCTTTCTAATAATCTCACCTAGAGGAGACATGTATAGGCTAAACAGAATTGGACCCAGCACAGAACCCTGTGGAACTCCATAGCTAATCCTTGTGCGTGTGGAGAATTTATCATTAACATGAACAAACTGGAATCTGTTCAACAAATAGGATTTAAACCATCCCAATGCTGTTCCATTAATCCCGATTCTATGTTCTAGTGTCTGTAATAGAATGTTATGATCAATTGTATCAAATGCAGCACTAAGATCTAACAGGACAAGGACAGAAACTAGACCATTGTCCGAAGCTAATAGAAGATCATTAGTGACTCTAACCAGAGCTGTTTCTGTGCTATGATGTTTTCTAAATCCTGACTGAAAAACTTCGTACAGGTTATTCCCACTAAGGTGGTCAGATAATTGTTTAGCCACAATTTTTTCCAGAATCTTGGAAATAAAGGGTAAATTTGAAATGGGCCTATAGTTGGCTAGTTGTCCAGAGTCAAGGGTTGTTTTTTTCAATAGAGGTTTGACCATAGCCACCTTAAAAGCCTGTGGTACATAGCCTAGTTGTAAAGATTATTAAATTATCAATTTCAACCCCATATGTCAGGACAAGATCTAGGGTGTGGTTAAAACGATGAGTGGGTTCATTTACCTGCAGTGTAAAACCAATAGTGTCTATTAAGGAGTTAAAAGCAGTGCTGAGACAGTTGCTGTCAACATCTACATGAATGTTAAAGTCTCCCACTACAATGACTTTATCTGTGCTAAGAACTAAGTCAGATAAGAATTCAGAGAATTCAGTTAAGAACTCTGAATATGGAGCAGGAAGACGGTAAACAATACAAAACACAACTGGTTTCTGAGTTTTAGAGTCTGGGTGAGAAAGGCTCAGAGTGAGGCTCTCAAATGAGTTATAACTATGTTTAGGTTTAGGAGTAATTAATAAATCTGATTTATAAACTGCTGCTACTCCTCCACCTCTACCTGTACTTCTTGGAACATGATAGTTGATGTGACTCATTGGAGTCGACTCATTTAAAGTAACACATTCATCCTGCTGCAGCCAGATTTCAGTGAGACAGAACAGATCTATGTGATGGTCACTTATCAAGTCATTTATTAAAAAGGATTTAGATGAGAAAGATCTGATATTTAATAAACCACACTTTATTAGCTTACTGTTACTTTGTTCCGTAAGAGGAACTGTTTTGATGTTTATTAAATTCTGGTAAGTCACTCCTCTTTGATTTGTTTGTGACTTGTATAGTTTAGATGGTTGGGGAGCAGACACAGTCTCTATGCGATAACTAAGACGTAAGAGTGGGTGGCGGCTGTAGAGAACATGCAGAGAGGCGTGTAAGACTGCGACTCTGCGTCCTGGGCTCCACTCTGAGTTGTCACGCAGTGGGGGGACTAAGCAACATGGCCATGTTACTAGAAAGCAGAGAGGCTCCGTTCAACATGGGATGGACGCCGTCTCTTCTAATCAGCCCAGGTTTTCCCCAAAAAGTGCTCCAATTAGCCACAAAGCCCACATCGTTTGCAGGACACCACCTAGACAACCAGCGGTGGAGCGATGACAGCCGGCTATACATGTCATCGCTGGTCACAGCGCTGGAGGGGTCCAGAGAAAACTACGGAGTCCGACATTGTTTTGGCGAACGAACACACCGACTCAATGTTAGTTTTAGTGACTTCCGATTGGCGTAAACGGGCGTCATTAGCTCCTGCGTGTATTACGATCTTAGCGTACTTACGCTTATCCTTAGACAGGAGCTTAAGATAAGACTCAATGTCGCCCGCTCTGGCCCCAGGCAAACACCTAACTATGACCGCTGGATTCTCTAACTTCACGTTTCGGACTATGGAGTCACCAATGATCAGAGTGGGTTTCTCAGCCGATGTGTCGCTGAGTGGGGAAAATCTGTTTGAAACGTGAAGCGGTTGGTGGTGAACCGTGGGCGCCTGCCTAAGGCTACGTTTCTTACGAGCCGTGACCCAGTCGTTGCCCAGCTGCCTGGGACCTGCCGGGGGGACTGGTAGCAGCTAAGCTAGGAGGCTCCGCACCGGCTAAAGGGACCTGGCTAGCTGGCCTGTTTTCTAAAGTGCGAAGCCGAGACTCTAAGTCTAACAACCTCGCCTCCAACCCTGCAACTACAGTGGCAGCGGTTCAAAGTGACTAGGGTTTTTACTGCAGTACCGACGCGTCGCCACGGTGCAGCGAGTGCGTCGCTGACTAAAGATTTTTAATCCTGCAGCCAGCTGAAAAAAATCAGGACGCTAGTCTCGTTTTAACCACCAGGTGGCGCAGCGTTGATTAGAAGCCTCCAAAGCACTACAGCGTAACTGAGGTCCAACTGTTCATTTCTACCTGTAACACACATATATTACACCAGACCTATTTTACTATTAAGTTTTTACTATTAAGTATCTGTTGTGTGCTAAAACATGGGGAGTGTGAAGGGCAACAACTTGTTGATGGCTTAGTTATTTTCTGTTCACTGCAAAGTTATAATTGTTCTGTGTGGTTTAAAACAGGCAGCGCCACAGCAGCAACACGTTCTTGTTTTTATTCTCCTCAGCTTTTTCGTGTCTTTAAATAGAAGGCGTCTCTTAAAAATATGTACACACCCACCGCTCTAACGTCTGATACAACATATTGACTTCACATAATACCATGATTATGCGTCGCGGTTTAATTAATATAATTTGAATGCGCAAGTAAAGACGTAGAGCGCAGTCCATCTGCGACTACAGCCGCTTATTTAGGTTTTAAACTTCCACGACTTGTTAATGAATGTTTTCCAATAGTCGTAGATTTTACGTAAATAACCGTAATAATCATAGGAATTTGTTTTACAGCAGTTGTCGATCGTAATTTTGACAGGATGCCAGAAATCAGCAGATCTACAGCGACGCATTACAGCCACATGTTTGTTCCTACGCGTTTACTCTGTGTCTGCAGAACTGCAGTTTGACTTGTTTTGACTGTGCGTGTCATTGTAACTGAGTGGCTGAGAGACTTATTCGACCCGTGTACGTTTCAACATTTTCATTTCCCATCCGTCCATCCAGCCACTTTCACTGGCGTTTTCGTTTCTCTTTCGATGAGCGGCAAACGGATTTTAATCAAAGCACCGCCTTACAAACCAATAAAACAGGCAAAAATATTTGTTTTTTACAAAAAGACACGGAATTGGAGTTAATATGTTTTATTGTTTAGAGACAAACGGAAAACAAAAAGTCGTTCTATCGTTACCTCTGCTTATAATTTGGTGGAGACATCAAACTCTTACACAAACACGTGACGTGTTTCGGAGTCATGTGTCCAGACAGAGAGTGACCAATACACAAATGTATGGATGTGCAAATGCAGGCTACGAGAGGAACGGGGCAGTGGTGCACTAAATGTAGCGAGAATCTGTTTTGACTGTGCGTGTCATTGTAACTGAATGAGTGGCTGATGTGACTTATTCGGCCCGTGTATGTTTCAAAACTTTGATTTCCCATCCGTCTATCTATCCTAAATAAAAGCACCGCATTACAAACCAATAAACCGAACAAAAATATTTTTAACAAAAACACACGGACTTGAATTTAAAGCTGTTTTTTCGTTTAGATAAAAACGAAAAACAAAAAACCTCTGCTTTTAATTTTTAATCGAAGCTCATCCGTGGACGGGTCGCGGGGCAGCAGTCTTAGCAGAGAGCTCCTGACTGCCGCTCAATGAAACACGAGATCGAATGATATGTGATGTGTTTCGTACTCAGATGACTTGGATCTGAGTTCGACCAAGCTTTTGTTTGTCTCCTGTTTGCTCACAGTCGCAAAGGAAATCTACACACCCCTCCCCTCCCCCTCCTTTGTAGAGGCGCATAGACATGCTAATGTGTTGCTACCACTCGATCAGCAGGTGAGAAATACTTCAGCTTCAGGACAAAGTTCCGTGGGAGACTGGGCAGCATCGGGCGGCGTGATCAGCTGCAGGTCTAAGACTCATTAATGCAGCAAGTAGTTTGTTCTACATACGTTTACTCTGCAAAAATAAACGTATGTATTTATCGTAGCTTTCTGATCTAAGTTATTTGTAGCACTTCGACATTCGTCTAAAATATGCAGTGCATTTTAAAATGAAAATACTATTATTATTATTTATTACCTTTATTGTAAACACAGTATTAATTGCACAATTTGGACTGGCGAAGATTTGCGCTTCTTTCATAATAATCATGGATAATCAAGGAAGAAACTGCAGTTCATAGATGTTATTCAGGGACGGTTTGTAAAGATTCAGTGTGGTTTTCAACTGAACTGTCAGCCAAGGTCGTGCATTATCAAATTAATGCGCCTGTCAGCGGGGAAGACATCAACTCTATTCAGTCGCTGTTCAGTCGCTGCTGCCGTCTCCTCCCCAGTTCACACACCTTAACACTAGGACTACTGCGTTTTCTAAATATACCAGTTCCTACTACAAGGTGCTCCTACGAAGTTAACCAGCTGTATATTTCGTTATTCCCTCTTTCATGTCCGTCTGTTGAATGAAAGTGGGCGTGGCCATCCCACATTTTATTTTATGTTTGAGAAACGTGACATTTCAGCTACTGTGATTTTATTTGTCATCAACATTAGTTCCTACCTGTCCTTGTTGACGGGGGACAGGAAAATGTGACGCGCGTTGGGTAAGAGCGGCGTAAAGAAAAAAGTGTACATGTGCCGTACTGTCTTGCCGTGTGGTGCATTAAAGAAGCATTCCACGTAAAGAAAATTGCCCGTACCAACAGCGAGAAATCAGGGTTACAGTAGCTTGTCTGCCATAAATCGAACGCTGCACACGGGAGGGCGCACCGTTCAGCTTCTTATTTTCGGTTTTAAACTGCCATAATTTGCCATAATTTACTTACGTTCATAACTTCATACTATAACGCGACCAGCGGTTCATGGTCTTGGTGATCCATGCACTAAGTAATACAACGTTGTCATCTCGTGATCACATGATGATGATGAGACGCTGTTTTTCCAATAATTAAAATTAAAAAACTGCTTCCACTCAGACTCGAACCCCGGACAAAAAAAAACGTTGTGTCCATGCACGTTAACCACTAGGCCACCCAAGACCCGATCATTGGTTGTTCTACAAGAGCCTATATGACGTAAGCAACTACGATGTTTTAGGACCAAAAGTGGGAGTCAATCGCCACCTACAGGCCAGAAGGACGTAACACACTCCTCCCGCAGTACAAACCCGGCACTGACGCGGCAGATTTGAAACCCAAACACGGTGGGGGTAGACACTTTTACCGGCTGCCTCTGTAGCGTACACCTATTACAGATACCATTACCATCACTAAAGGAGGCGGAGGATAAGCTAAACATAAGACACACCAGGCACCGAACAGAAACGATAATATTTAGAAAAGAGCGGAGAGTAACGCTGTACACACACAGCGGCAGCAAACCTCAGTAACCGGAAGTGATGCGATACGCTTACCGTCAGTCAGCCAACCACCAGTCGGTCACAAGTGCATCCACCTGCCAGCTCCACGAGTTAAAATCAATAAATGTTAAAAGGAATCTGGTTTTGTGTGCTTTCCACCACTGGTTGAACTAATTTCTTCTCCTTGAAGTGACCACTGCCCCTGGGGTATTTACCCAGTGAAACCCTAGTTGAATTGGGATCCCCTCTAGAAATGCTTAGAAATACGAACAAACTTCATCAAAAAACTTTAATGAAACTGAAACTGAACTATAATCAACTTTTTTTTGATGACTCACTATTTTTGATTGAATTAATTAAATTAGATTCCAGCCAGTTTTCCCTTTGGGCTAGTTTAAGTAGCGCTGACGTTTGAAATACCTTGGAAAGTTCAACCTGGCTGACTTTTCCTTTGCTGAATGAACTTGAATATTCCAAATTCATTAGTTAGAAACAATTACTCTATTCTCTTGATCAAAACCATCACACACTTTGGTATTGACCATCAATTATACTTTCATTCAGTTATTCATTTATTGCTTTGATTGTGTTTGTCATATGTTCATTAATTTCCATTAACATTATCTGTATAAAGCTTTCAACACACACACACCCTCATTCACCATCATTCTGTTCACTGTTCATGCATTGCTGATCATTTCATGCTAACTGTTTGCTCATTTCTTGTCTTGTTCATTTTAATATTTTTATATTATTTCATTCATATATCCAGTAGTATTAAATCAATAAATGTTAAAAGTAATCTGGTTTTGTGTGCATTGTTCTTCAGACTGAGACGAAGGTCACTAAACCACAAGAATTCACAACATTAGAGACTGATTTGGTTTTATTGCAACAAAGTTGTTATTGTTGTTAATCCTAATTCGTATCCAATTAAATTGTCATCTGGTGTTTTACAAGACTAATAAAAGCATGGTTTCAGCTTTAAAACAAACCTGGTGCCCCTATTTCAAGGAATATTAATGTTTCTGCATTAGTATTTAATCATTAAATTGAATCCGGTACATATTACAGTATATTTCATGGAAATTATCATGTCACCCTTTAAAGTCCACACATAATGCACTGTAGGTTGAACCCAACAACATCGGCATCAGGTTTAAATTGTTAAACTGATTTAACCAGTCACAGTGGAGAGCGATCAGTTGCTATTGCAGATCATCATGTGTGGTCCCAGGGTCACAGAGTGACTGAAGTGAAGGGACTAGTTGAAATGAGTTGACTATGCTGTTACTGAGTGGGCAGGAAATGTCAGTATATTGCTCAACCTTCAGTGGCCTAAATTCCTTAAACGCTTATGAACACCACAACATGGAGAAGACAGAACAGGGGGTCTTGCTGAGTGTACTTATAACCAACTGTATTACCAATAATAAAACACAAATATTTTGTCTTGTAAACAAACCTTACTGTTTGTGTTTCCTGCTGCCAGAGATGAGGTTGTGACGGCAATCTGTAAATCATGAATCCATCAGAGTAATATCAGTTCCTGCTAGTTAAATACTCCGGTTGCTGAAATGTGGCTGTAAAGGGGCGTGTTAACCCGCCCCCACCATCAAACTGAGGGTAAATTTGAGGGCACGTGTGTGTTTCATGACCTTTAACTTTTTGATTAGCCTACTTAAATCTAGGTCTTCAGGTTTTTTTTTTTCATTTTGTTGGCACGCACCTATTTCCATTCCACAGACCATGTTGTGGTTGACCAAGGTGTGGTTAGTTAATACCAAAGTGTTGATCACTTATCAGTTCTACACACAGGAAACTCTCAAACAGTGGGAGATTTAGGTCTCAAACAACAGTAGTCTTTTTTTTTTCTTCACTGAGAAATACGCAACCTGTTTTATGCAGATAATGAACCAATCAGAAGTGACAGATGAGGCAGAATATAGGACAGGCTGCTGTTGGTAAATCTTTTAGGTCTGCCGTTTACTGTAGATGCCCAACTACAGTGGAGAAGACGCAGGACCACAGACAAGATGCTGACATATATCATATATATTTTCCTCCTCTGCTCTTTGTGTAAGTAAAAGAAATCCACCTCTGGAGACTTTTCATCAGCGCCTTTTCACCCAAAGCTGAAAACATCCTGTCTGTTTATTTCAGGTGTGGCGGAGTTCAGTGAGATCTCTCAGCCCGTTCCCTTCCAGACAGCAAAGCTTGGAGACACGACAACTATTGAGTGTGACATAGACACTGCAATGAACAAGGGAGCGTGGTACAAACTGACCACCGGGAACAGACTACAGCTTGTGGCAGAAATGAACTTTCGCTATAATTTAACTACAGTTCCTGATGAATTTCATCAACGTTACACAGTTAAATCTGGCAGTCATCTGAGTATCACTGCTACCGTGTGGGAGGACGTTGGAACCTACTTCTGTGGAGTAATGACCTTAAGCAACATTGAGTTTGGATCAGGAACCTTTCTAATGCTGAAAGGTAAGTATGCATCTGTTTTTGATGCAGAATTTCTATGTCATCAACATAATGTAATAAAAACAACAAAATAATAGTAATACCAGTGAATTTATTAATTTTTTAAGGTGCAAACATGGTTGGTAGCTCTGTGGTCCAGCAGCCAGCGTATCAATCAGTCCATCCAGGAGGTTCTGTGACCCTCAGCTGCTCTGTTCACACCCATCACTGCTCAGCAGATCACACTAGCTTCATGTGGTTAAAAACCTCTGAGGGCTCTGGTCCAGAAATAGTTTACTCCTCTGAAAATAAGAGAAACAGCTGCCAGAAGATGGAGGATGAAACAACATCATGTGTGAACAACCTTGTGGTAAAGAACCTCGACACTGATGCCGCTGGAACCTACTACTGTGTTGTGATTTCATGTGGATGCGTGAGGTTTGGGAACGGAACCAGGATCGATAAAGGTGAGAGTAACGGCTAATGTGTGCTCCAACGATTTTGGTAGGAAAAAACTTTAGAGCAAGTGTGTGGAACAGAATCAATGAATTTATTGAATTGCTGAGATTTGCCTTGTTGTACTTTTGTAAATTTTGAAAATCAGACAACACACCTAGTTTTTCAGATGTTACATCTTTTCTACAGTTGTTGTTGAAATGCTTTCCACCTCTTACTTACTGGTCTCCTGTTGAATAATGAATATAATCCAGGAACAATGCACGTTGTCTTATTTTTACAGTAGAAACAGCCTCCTTGAACCAGACTTCAACTTTCATTGCACTGATTCTGTCAAACATCTTTCTTGGGCTTGTGATACTTGGTCTCATTTGGGCACTTTGCATGAGTTGGAGGAGCAACTCTGCAGGTATGTGATCTATGAACTGCAGAACTGATTGCTTTCACATAATGAGTCATGGTGCATTGACTATAATCAGTGGTTATTTTTCAGGGGTTACTGGACCTTGTGAAGGAAATCAGGTAAAAATTTGTTTAAAAGATTTTTCTCCAATACGAAACCTACAAGTTTGTTTTGTGTTCAAACGTCTTTGTTCTTTAAATTTGCCTTCTTCCAGACTGGTGATGGTGTTATCTATGCTTCAGCTATGTGTTTGTCCCCAAGAGGCGTCGACCTCACACAAGATGCAGTGCAACACAGTGGAGACCTGGTAGTTTATTCAAAAATCAGAGACTTTCAACAGAACTCAGAACCACGTCTCTGAACCAGTCTTGGACAGTGAGCTTGGGTCTTGCTGACCTACGGTACAAACTCATCACTTTGCTTCTTTAGCACCTAGCTGCAGAGCTTATATATGTATACATGCGCTATTTGTCTTTGACCTGAAATTTGGCCAGTAACTAGACAAAACCATCTAGATTTAGTGCCTGCTACAAGGCTTGTGCTACTGTTTGTTACATCTAACTGGTTGTGGTTATGAATTGTCAGCACACTTGAGATGTGTACGCTTAAACCTTCTGCTATTGTACAGCTGACCACGATTTAAGCCGTGTGCATTGTGATGACTCACGTGTACAGTAAGTCAACAAGACCTCACATCATGCAGCACTGAAAACAGTGTAAGTTGGTCAGATGGTAAAACAGAAACTTGGGCCTTGTTCTCTCAAATCATAAATGCATGCATGAGAAAAGCATCTCCTCTAGACTATTATTGCCTTTTGTAAACAGAAACAACAAGCGAGTGCAAGCTTTGCTGGCCACCTCTTTGTGTTTTGAGTCCTGTGGTGAACTGAGGTGTGAAGCATTGCAGACCAGTTTCCGCTGGTGGAAACTTAGGTTCCAGCATGTACACAGGAAGAGTGGCCTGTGGCCTCCGGGGACAACGTAATCAGCACAAACGGAAGCCAAGACATTTTGTAAAGGCAGCATGTGTGACAATGACTGTGTGATTAGGATGTTTTTTTGTAATAAAGCCATGGGTAGTAAGAGCTGAAAATTTGTGTAATATTTATTTTCTCATTACCTTCTTTAATTGATTGTGACTAACGCACTATGAGAGGATGTAAAGTATAAATAAATAATATGTATATAAGTATATAATGTAAGGCCAATCTTTCATTTTTTTAGCAAAAATCTAGGGGCTTCCATCAGAACACATTAAATATTCCAACCATTATCAAAAACATTGTATGTCTTCATAGACATTTGTAAATTGTGTGGAAAACATTTTTAAATTCTGCACATGTCCAGATGATCCACGAGTTGCTGCATTTACACAAATAACCAATAACAGAGTGCAACCTATTGTGTCATATAACGTTTAGAAGACTTTCAGCTACAGTGTGTGAGACCCTGCACTAGAAGGAGTCATAAATGTAGAATAAGCCTGTTGAAAAGGTCCATCATGTTTAAAAAGAGGAAATGACCCCTAAATGCTTCATTTCCTACTCGCCTGCTGTTATTCATCGATTGCAGTACATGTTGCTTTTCTAATATGAATCTGTTTCAAGGACCATCTGTGCCAAACCAGGGGCACTGAACATGAGTTCACTGTGTAAAGAGGTGGCGACGTGATTGGCCAGTGAAACACAGTCTCCTCTGTGAGGAGTAGACAACATTTAGACTCCATTCATTCGTCTCGGCACCTGAAGCACAATGACGCCTCCAAACTTCGCTTTGTGTTTCGCATGTCTGTTTGTGTCCAGTGCAGGCAAGTTTTAAGTTCTATTTTATCTTATTCCCATGACTTCATTTTATAATGATAAATGTGTTTAACATGTACTGTATATATCGCTGTAGCACTAATTTATTTAACATTCTCCTCAGCTTCTACTGTTTTACATCAGCAGTCCTTATGGTTTGAACCATCTAATGTTGGAGCAACTGTGACTTTACCGTGTCTCTGTCAGGATGATGCAGCAGTGATGTTTTACTGGTACAAGCAAACTCTGGGTCAGATACCGATGCTGGTGTTGACTTCATATAAGCACCGTGAAAATGTTGCCTTTCATGGTGAATTTAAAACCGATCGACGTTTCTCACTGGATATTGGAAACTTGAAGATATCAGAATTACGAATGTCCGACTCAGCTACTTACTACTGTGTAAAGAGCAACTTATATGACTTTGAATTCTGTGAGGGAATCACTGTCATTGTAAAAGAACTACGTCCTAACGTCCCAGCTCTGGTGCATCAGTCAGTGTTTGGGAGCATCCAGCCAGGAGGCTCTGTGACTCTGAACTGTTTAGTACAAACTGGGACCTGTGATGGACAACACAGCGTTTACTGGTTCAAAGACTCTGGAGAAGCTCGTCCAGGAATCATTTACACCCACGGAGACAGAAATGATCAGTGTGAGAGGAATCCAGACACACAGACACACACCTGTGTGTATGACCTGCCTCTACAAAGCCTGAATGCTTCTCATGCTGGGACCTACTACTGTGCTGTCGCCTCATGTGGACACATTCTGTTTGGAAACGGGACCAAGCTGGATTTTAAGAGTGAGTATTTGTATGGGAATGATTTTTTGTGTGGAAAGTAATTTTACCCTGACATACCAGCATGATGTGAACGCATCGACAGCATGTTGGTTTCACAAAGCGAATTTCACAGGCTGTTAAAACATTTCCTCTAAATCTCCTCGTTATTAAGACAAAGCCGTGTCTCCTGGTGACGCTCCGGCCTCTCTCAACCTGGTGTATTTCTTGAGTTGTGCGCTGACGTTCACCACCATCCTGGCGGTTTTCCTGGCTTTTTTCGTGTGTAAGCTGTATAAAGGTAACTGCCTACTGTACAGTATGTACAGGTGAGCACCCACCAGCTCACTACAGGTAGAGTCTTATTACATGGCTTCTCATTCTGTTCATCAGGACCACACTCAAATGTGACCTTTTCACCTTCAGCCAATACAGAGGTAGGTATCACCTATTTATAATTAGGTATTTAATATATGGTGGCCTGCTGTCTATCCTTAACTACAATTCTTAATTCTGTTTTATAAATGACCATTTCTT
The DNA here is from genome assembly GCF_900634795.4 of Betta splendens. Lineage (NCBI taxonomy): Eukaryota > Metazoa > Chordata > Actinopteri > Anabantiformes > Osphronemidae > Betta > Betta splendens. Next base: position 13,105,127 of record NC_040882.2, on the reverse strand, counting down.
TCAGGATGAGCAGAACCTTCATTATGCTGCTTTCAGGGAAGTCGACAGATCAAGAAAACTACGTGACGAGGCGATCATGAGCGAATGCGTGTACTCCAGTGTGAAGCAGTAACCGTGGACATGTTTTCAGCACGTAGCACCCACGACTTATTTTTTGCTAAAAACATCTCTGTACATATTTGCTCAACTGTAATGAATCATCCTATTCCTTGTTTTGTTGTAAATCAATATGTTAAAAAAAACACAGAATGCGTCGTCTGAGTTGTTTGTTGCTGCCGTGATGTGATGCTACTGTCACGTTTGCATGATTCTACAGTAAATGGACACTTGCCATCGTCCTGACCGGCCGTGCCACCGGCGTGCTACTGTACACGCTGCCATAAACCTGGAGGTTTGTGTGAGCTCGTTGCAAAGACAAGAGAGCTGTGCCTCTGTGGTTTCACGCAGGATGTCTCTGCATCGGTGGTTCTCAGCCGTTCGACCCACACACTGAGGTCTGTTTGTTGTACTGTAGGTAACAGTGGAGTGAATAAATTTAGCCTTCAACGAAAACATAACAGCTCTTCCTCAAAAGAACCATAACCAAGCCCATGGCGTGACCGAGTTTTACCAAGCATGAATTATTAAGCATCTCCTTTGAGTATCACATGACCCCCGCTCACCCACCTAGACCCTTTATAACAGCTGAGCCCAATCACTGGGATCAGTGCATCCCCGAGGACTTAGACTGTCAGGAGCGGCAGAGAGAGGACCCACATGCACGGTGCGAGGACACGATGGTATGTAGTAAGACACAGGGTTTATTCCAATACTCGTTAGTGAAGACAGTCCAGGTCATACACAGCAAGGCGCAGGTTTTAAGGTACAAAAACGGCAGGCGTAATCAGGTCCATAGACGGGCAAGGTTCGACAACGGATAAAACACGGCTACAGTACCAGTCAGGGGTAATCAGGCGTCGGCGGTCAGGAGTGCGTAACGGAGTCAAAGCGAAGTATGTTGAGCTGGGACAAAAACGGCTGGAAGGTGATGACGTGTATTCATACAACGATCTGGCGGAGAACTACGGAAACAGGTGGTGGTTAAATACAAGAAGTGATTACTGATTTAAAACAGGTGTGTGTAATGACCGGGTGAAGCAGGAACAGCTGTGACGTGACATAATACTGGAAGTGGAGCTCGAACTGAAACAGAAACCTGGGAGACTACCAAAATAAAACCGGAAATGGAAACTAGAAACCCAGAACATGATAATATGGCCAATGAGCACAGAACCAGAACCTGACATAGACATGGATGAGCTGGGAAATGGTCTGCTGTTCTCTGTACTGGCAGATGACTGCGCTACCTCCTAAACCACAGGTGCTCAACAACCATGAATGCGGCCTTGGAGGGTTGCGATGATGCAGAGAATTCTAAACAATAACTTAGAGGGTCTAACTTTTTATTAGAATCTAACCAAACACACAGACTCACACCTGTACGGACAACTCAACTCTCTCTAAAGCTAAGGTTTCCTTCTCTTACGACTAGGTTTTCAGTGACTCTTGGCTCAGACGCCTCCAGCCTCTGTGCCGCCTATTTCTGCCGTGTGCCCGGGGTCTTTGTTAGTTGGGAGGTTAAACCTTTTTCCCATTTACTTTCTGGCAGAAGGTGGCAGATGTTTTGCCATCATTTGATATTTTGCATTACATAATTATAATATATTTGGCTATTCAACAGAACACTGTAGGCCCTGCTGCTTGATGAGAGACAGGGCGTTAAACCACAGCACCAACTGTAAGCTTTACATGTGAGGAAACAAACTGTCTTTCTACTGCGGAGTTCAGCGGTGGGTCTCGTCTTCTAGGGTGAGGACCTGCACAAAGAATGGATGGATGGCCAAGGGCATGTCACATAGATAAGAAGAATGTGGTTACATCTCAACCTCTTCCTCTTCCTTACACAGTTTAACGAGGGCAAGTGACAGAACATCTAAACATCTTAACAAAATTACAAACCAAAGCTGAAATTACAAAACAAAAACACAATTCGTTCATGTCGTTTCCAGGATCCAGCGGCGTCTTTGTAAACGAGCTCTCGAGGTTTGACTTGCCATAGACGCTTTGTGCTACCTGGTTGAAAAGCACCGCGCTGACACAGACGAAGATGGAAAGAATGATCAGAGGAAGGGAAACAGCCGCCGCTCGTCCAGTCAGCCCGGAGAGAGAGCGGCGAACCAACGAGCCACCCGACGCACGTGACCTGCTCTCTATGAACTAGTCCTGCACGTTGGAGCCGTCATATCTGCTGTGACTCGCTCCAGCGAGGGCTGCTGTGTGGAAGATGGGGCTACAGGCGGAGAAGCTGAAGAGAATGGGCTTCCTGGCTGTTTCTCTGCTCTGCTCTGTGTGTAAGTAACACCCGAGGACTCTTTCTCTACGTCAAAACCAAAGTAAGTTAATGATGCTTGTGTTTTGGTGTCTGTTAGGCAAAACCCACGGAGATGAGGTTTCTCACATAGAGTCTTTCCAAGCCGTGGAGCTAGGAGAGCCAGTTACTATTACTTGTTGGATTTCTAATCCTGGGAGACAGCGAGTCTGGTACAAACTCACCCCAGACAGGAGGCTGCAGACAGTGGCCTCAACAGATACTCTCTACAACGTGACCACCTTTAAAGCACCTCTCCGTTACGCAGTCAGGTATGAGCATCTCACCAGCCACCTCACTATAACTTCAACCACGTGGGAAGACGCTGGCACATACTTCTGTGGAGTGATGAACTTATATGACATTGAGTTTGGAAAAGGAACCTTTCTGTTGATAAAAGGTACCGTACGTGTTTGCTGTGATTTGAGATCAGATGCACTGGAGTTTCAGTTCAAATACTAATCATTTGGTTTCTTTCTGAAGGAGCAAACGTGAACAGTCACTCTGTCGTCCAGCAGCCACAGAGCGAGTCAGTGCTTTTAGGAGGTTCTGTGACTCTCAGCTGTTCTGTTCACGCCAATCACTGCACAAAGGAACAAACTCGCATCATGTGGCTGAAAAGCGCCAACCACAGCGATGTGGAACTCATTCACTCCTTTGAAGATGTGAACATCTCCTGCCACAGGACTGACATGAGCTCTGCAAGCTGTGTGCACAACGTTCTCCTGAGGAACCTCGGCGCTGGTGATGCTGGAACCTACTACTGTGCCGTGAACTCATGTGGACGGGTCCAGTTTGGAAGCGGGACCAGGGTCATTGTTTTGTTGATTAATGAAGAACTTGCTTTCAATAATTTACCTAATCTGAGTCCAACTGTTGTTGCACTGGTGCTGTCGAACGTTCTTCTGGGGGTGATGACGCTTCTTCTTCTGTGGTCATGTTTCAAGAACAAGACGGCTCCAGCAGGTATTTAAATCACTGGAGGATGTAAGTGTGTGCACATCTGTCCACAGCACTGACAGCAGACATCTTTGTTTTAACAGCAGCCCAACCCAGCGATGGATCCTCTGGAGGCTGTGAGGTGGTTCACTACTCAAACACAACTTGACTTTAGCTACATTCATAAATAACGTCTTTGATGTAAACCTCATCGCATTTCCATGTCTTTCAGACTGAAGTTGTGTATGCAGCTGTGTGTGCAGCTTCCAGAAGCTCCTCTTGTCAACCAGCTCCTGTCAAACAGGATGATGACTCAGCAACTTATTCAGACATCAAGCACTGAATATTGTACATATATGTTTTGGATATTATTCATAACTGATTGCTGACTTGCCGATATTGCAGATATATGAACAAACATAATGCACATAACAACAATAAAATAAAATATTATAGTGTTCAATGTCTGAATACATAATGTCCCTGTTTCCTTTTTTTAACTAAACAAAATTCTTGATTTAATCTGATGAAGCTGTTAAATTCTAAATTAATCCAATAAAATAAAAACATCTGTAACAGTTGTGATTTTATCAGGGATGCTTATTATCCTGGACAGAAGCTGTGACTTCTTAATACTGCTGTCCAGTAGATGACTGTAGACAACAACACAACACCTGACAGACAGTGTTTGCTTGGGAAGGGAGGATGGGCAGTGTCCTGGTCGCAGCCTTGATGCCACAGATAAGGAAATAAAAAATAAAGGTACAAGCATTTTCATTTAGTTTCCCCTCAGATGGAAGGGAGACAGAAACTAACTGAAGCTTTGGAATATTTTTTTTACATTAGGTGGCAGCAAAACACCGCTATTAGAAAACCTATAAAAACCTACAGTGACTTTATGCTTTCTGTTTACATTGCTTACTGCTATATTAAGTACTACATTACTACATTAACTACTGTATCCTATAATAGATCCAGATCACCTTTAGTCACACTAACAATTGCATTTGGGGTATTATTAAATTATGATGATAGGGACAGGGTGTAACATTCAATAGCTGCAGTTTTCACGAAACCAAGAAGCTTCTGAAAACTCCAGAGTGAACCTGAAACATGGTGAGCAAGACTGACCGATCTGACCCTTGGCTTATTTTATTCATCACTTTATAATACAAGAACAAACTGATTGCAGGGGGAGAACAGTTGTGTGAGCATGAGTTCCCATGGCTTCACCACCAGCATGTGTAAAGCTACTGACACACACAACGAGGATTTGTGTGCATACAAATCCTCAGTTCCTTGAGTTGAGCACCCGCAGAGCAGCGTAGTGAAACCATTAGTATTAACACCATTCAGACAAACTGGCTTCCATCAAGACTGTAGTGATATTGTTGATCATACTGGTGACAATGAGGAGAGAGACTGAATATACAGTCAGACCAACCTGATTTTCAATGTGTGATAAAGAGGGAGAAATGGTGAAGAACTCCAGGTCTCCTAATGGTCTAATTCTAATGGTCAGCTATTTGATGATTCGGTCCAGTCTTTTTCTTCTCTTCTCTTTTTTTACAGTTTTACAGTTTTGATGTCCATGTTTATTTTTCTACCTACATGTATAGTTGACTGAATTACAGTTGTGTGAGTGGTGAATATTTACTGCCGCCCAACATGAACTATTCGATAGCCCGCCCATTTTCCATGAAGACACTTACACACTATAAAATGCACTTGCTGTGAGACAGGTTTATGCAGAATGAGGACTTTCACTTTATTTACAGCGTTACTTCTCCACACCTGCAGTAAGTATGAGTTTGATTATTAAACTCTTTGCTGACCACTAACACACCTTTAACCTTAACTTTGAAATGACAGCGGATTTTATATGTTAAATATATCACTGATTCACGACTGTTTGCTTCTTTCAGACTGGTTCTGCGTCTCGGGCTCTGAGCCTCACACTGTGGAGGTCCAGCCTGGTCAAGACGTCACACTGCTCTGCTCCAACATTTCTAAAGGGCCAACTCAGACAGACTGGTTCAGAGTGGTCAACAGAACCACGCCACGCTGCATCTCCTCCATGTTTGACGCAAACGGCAAAGCTTCAAACTGTGATGGATTTAACAAGCGATTTGAAATGAGCTCCAACGTTTCTACTGTTTTCCTTAAAATCAAAGCAGTGAATGCCTCAGACTCTGGACTGTATTTCTGTGGATTTTACATAGATGTGCATACAGTTATTGCCAATGCAACATATTTAATAGTTCAAGGTAAGAGAGCAGTTATAGTACATCAAATGCTTTTATATTTACAATATAATGTATTACATGTTAGCCAAACTATTAAGACACTTATATTTCTATTGAAAACAATATGTGTCACATTATTTTACCTCATTTTTTGCTGAAAGGTAATGATCAACTTGAGAAAGATGTGGAATCTAAAACTAAAAGTAAGTCTCCTTTAAAATCACTTACTGTAACAATTCAATTCTATAGCAACATAGTTTGCTTATTAGGTTTAGATCATTCGCATTTTTGTAACTTTTCCACCAATAAATATTATTGTTTTCTTTTTATCTTTCTTGCAGAAAACAATTACACAAAGACAGACATGACAAGTATGATCCTCGTTGGTCTGTGTGTTCTTCTCTTTGTGGTCATCATTGCTCTATCGATTAAAGTCCAGAAGCTTCAGACAGGTAATGTTGGCTCCATGGCCTCTTGTATTTTACATGAACATATGAATCAACACATGAAAACACACTAGAAGCATATAATCAGCATTATATTAATAAACCGCACTTTTGTGTTGTTTTATTAGCTGTGACTGAGGAAGCACAACCAAAAGGAAGCGAGGTACAGTTTACACATTTATTACTTCACTCATACTATTATTATCATTATTATCAAACAGTGTTTCAATGATTTAAGTGTTTAATTACTATTAAGCTGTTGTTCTTTTGAATTACGTGTTATTTTGCAGAATCTGGGCTCCAATGACCTGAACTACGCAGCCCTAAGTTTCCAGACAAAGCCAAGAAAGCACAGATCATCGCCCAGGGGAGAGCTGGAGCCGAACGTGGTGTACGCTGCCACCAGATGAGATCAGTTCAGAGGGACAGAGTAACATGCTTTAATGCAGGGGTGGGCAGTCCTGGTCCTCGAGGGCCGGGTCCCTGCTGGTTTCCAACTCTAACTGCTGATCACCTTCATCAGGTGTGTGAGTTGGCAGCGGCCATCGAGGACCAGGTTTGTCCACCACTGGTTTAGTTGTAGTTGGGGTGAAATCCATGGAATATGATGTTCATTATGTGTGGTTAGTTTTATTTGTCTGTCTAGCTGTCTTTTTTGGCTCATGTTCTGCAGTTCAGTAAACAACAAGACCTATCAGATTTGTTAGGGGCGGACATGGTTTGTGGGTTGATGTGTGACAGATAACGTTTTGCAAAGCGCAGTGTGGTCGGAGAGCAACAGAGGTGAAAACCAGACAGCCTGCAGGTCAAAGCAAACTAGCTTCTTTGATAGATTGTTTTAAAAGAACAGTAATAATGCAAAAATATACATTATACCACAGGCACAGTTCGTTGTGGATTGGATTGAATTTCATTGGACAATTATTACGAATGATTATCTAAGTAAATATTTTTGCATGTTCTGTTGTAATATATCTTGTTGTGCACATTGCTGGCAATCATACTGTAGCTGTGCTATAAAAGGTATTACCCCAGACCTGAAATACATGATAAGATAAGATACAACTTAATTTATCCCACAATGGGGGAATTCTTTTGTTTGCAGCAGCCATAGACAATTATCAAAAAACAACAGACGAAAACAGGCTAAAAAACAATAAGAACATTATCTAAAACACTATCTATGCAGACAGCAAGAATAAGGCCAGCACCACAGAGAGAGCTGGAGCCAAATGTGGCATGTGCTGCCACCAGATGAACTCAGAACAGACCAGGAACTGCAGCTTTATCACATCAGTGTAATGTCTGTTTTTATGTGCATGTGTAGTGGAATGAAACTGAAATAAATAATAGTTTTGGGTCATTCTGCTTCATTTTAATCCCTCCACAAACACATCTGCTTCACCTTCACATCAGCATCCAAGACATCATCAAAGGCAAAGACATGTGACGCAACAGGAATCTCTGTGAATTCATGACATGGTATCATAATGTCACTTTCCAGTGAGTTTAACTTTCAGAATATATATTTATGGAGCATTTCAAATATAGAACCTGCAGTGGCTGTAAGTGTGAGGGGCAACACGAAAAACAACACGCCCGCCCCTCTGACCCTGAACCACTTCATAAGAGCTCAGTCAAACTATATTTGACACAATAAAGGACACAATGAGGAACATTGCCTTGACAACAATGTTATATCTCTGCTGTCTCGGTAAGTACCATCACCAAACAACAGTAGAATGTAGGGTTATAAGTCAGAACTTTATTCAATACGTTGTTGCCTTCCTTGTTTGTTTCTTTCAGACTGGATCTGCGTCTCGGGCTCTGAGCCTCACACTGTGGAGGTCCAGCCTGGTCAAGACGTCACACTGCTCTGCTCCAACATTTCTAAAGGGCCAACTCAGACAGACTGGTTCAGAGTGGTCAACAGAACCACGCCACGCTGCATCTCCTCCATGTTTGACGCAAACGGCAAAGCTTCAAACTGTGATGGATTTAACAAACAATTTGAAATGAGCTCCAACGTCTCTACTGTTTTCCTTAAAATCAAAGCAGTGAATGCCTCAGACTCTGGACTGTATTTCTGTGGATTTTACATAGATGCAAATACAGTTATCGCCAACGCAACATATTTAATAGTTCAAGGTAAGAGAGGAGTTATAGTACATCAAATGCTTTTATATTTACAATATAATGTATTACATGTTAGCCAAACTATTAAGACACAATATTTCTATTGAAAACAATATGTTTCACATTATTTTCCCTCATTTTTTGCTGAAAGGTAATGATCAACTTGAGAAAGATGTGGAATCTGAAACTGAAAGTAAGTCTCTTTTTAAATCACAATATCATTTATTTATAAAAATAAGCACAAGCGACTTGTGATCCAGACTCAAACAACAACCAGCAGGAATCTATTTTATATTTATAAATCACTGTAATATATAAAGAACACAGCACTGTATATACTGTTACGTTATCTCATTCTTTGCTAAAGGGAAAGTATGAGACTACGTGCAGTCTGAGTTAGACTTTCCTTCGCTCTATTTACGGTAGGCTTCACTATGAAGCCATCACATATCCTGGTACTCTTGCAGAAAACCCTGGTCCATCGACAAACATGATGACCGTGATCCTCGCTGGTCTGTGTGGTTTCCTCACTATGGTCATCACTTTTCTATGTCTGAAACCTACAACAGGTAGAGCTGGTTTTTAAATTCTGTTAACATATGGACAAAAAATATCAAAATAAATGGTCAGTAAACAGATGTTTTCTATTATTTTGCTATGATCGATGAATGACAAGCGGAAAGAAACAAGGTACAAACATGTTATTACTCATATAGTTGCAATATATAAACCCTCAATGTTTAGGAAATAGAAGATGAGCTGTAATTTACATTAATTCTAAAAACTTTGATTTTGCAGAATCCGGGCTCTGATGATTACATGAACTGTGAAGTGCTGAGATTCCTTCCAAAGTCAGGAAGATGCAGGAGACCAGCGTTGAAGAGAGCAGAGGAGACGCGTGTTAGTTATACAGTCAAGACCCAGGAAACTGGAAAGTAATAGATGTGTTATCATATTAAACCTGTGTTCCCCACTTACATAATAACATGTAATCAGGTTAGATTCATGTACAGTGGATTCATGTTTCATGTCCTTGTTCTCTCTCTTTAATTTACATTTGATAGTAAGTACGTGATGGTCTATCAGGGGAGTGAGATAAACATTACACAGGAAGAGACAGAAAAGTGTGGACTGAGTCAAAGTCTTTAGTCAAACTCAAATGTTTCATATACTGACTTAACTGGATTCAACTGTAAGTAAAAAAAGTAAATATTAATGAATCAAGCCAGTGATGACAAACATTGTCAGGACAGCAAAGACTGAGACCACAGACATCACATGATCCCCTGTTGTTACAGACCCAGAGTAAGAATACATTTAATCCATAACTTATACCAGCCTACTAATCAATGTGTGTACCCTTGATCACAGTCTGAAATGTTTTGGAGGAGGAGTCAGTTCAGAACTTTTAAAGGATGCTTGAGTGACACGTTATTAGATTCAAAGGAACAGATGTCACATTATTAAAGTCATACCACAGAATGAGTTGAATCTTGAATCTTTAACCTAAGTTTGTAATAAAAGACAAAAGGTACTTCCTGTCCTAGTTGCGTTTCAAACACATGCCCACTCCCCTTGTATTCTACTGTGGTGTGAACGTTGAGTTTGAGACCCAAATCGAAAGCCACAGCAGCACTGGCCTTTAGCTCTGCAATAAAACCACACGCAGCAGAGGATGTGCGAGCTCATACTCACACAACCGGAAGCATTTACCATTAAACTGAGACAGCAGCGTAATGTGTCTAATGCAGCTCACAAAGTACAGGTGGAGCAGGTGGGAAGGGTAAGTCATGAAAGACTGAGGAAAAGAAGCTGAGCTCATAATAAACAGAAAGGCAATGATGAATTAAATGTTCAGAAGCAAACGACAGGTGCTGCACATGCTGCATGTCCAGGTAATCATCTTGTTGACTCTTCTTACAACTACCTGATAAAACAGCTCAACTGAACAGTTTCAGCAACATAATGGCCCTAACTTTCAACCACAACAGCAGCACTGGCTGCTGACGTGACCACTGGCCCACAAAGGAACACAAAGAGCACAAACTACGCCTCTTCGTTGGAGGTGTCATTAAACTAAACACAGCCCGAACGATTCGCAGCCTATTGTGTTATTATGTCTGGTAGTGGTGGAACTCGTTTTAAGCATCTTTACAGTAAGATGAAAGCCACTATAATCACACCTCTTCTTCTCTGCGGCCTCAGTAAGTAATCTATTGATTTAAAAATAATAACTAGGCTGCATTTAGCTGTCACATTGAGTGTTTATGTGTATGTCATGGCTTCTAAGGTAAAAGCCACATCTCCCTGAACTGAACTTGTCTTTTTCAGGTTACGTCTCCGTCTCGGACTCTGAGTTTCGCACTGTGGATATTCGGTCTGGTGTAAATCTCTCGCTGCTCTGCTCCAATTTTAGCAGTTCCCCTACTCAGATAATCTGGTTCAAACTATATAACAGAACCCAGCCTCGCTGCATTTCCTACATGTACAGCGCCAATGAACCCGCATCATTCTGTGGGCAGCACGAACAGAGCAAATTCGAAGCGACATCCAACGTGTCCACTCTCTTTTTCAAAATTAAGCATGTGGACGCGTCTGACTCTGGGCTGTACTTTTGTGGATATTACATAAACAAACACTCTGTGATTGTCAGTTCAACATATTTACATGTTCAAGGTATGGTTGGGGCATTGTTTTATGAAGACGTTCTCTCCCAACAATTGGTGTATGGTTCTACAGCACAGTTTATTCTGAGCATCCTTTTTGTAGAAGAGTCTGGTGAAGAAACAACCCTGATGACGCTGATCCTCAGCACTGTGACTGTCGTCGTCACAAAGGTCATTGTTGTCCTTGTTGTCAGAAAGGGGTTTCAGTCAGGTGCTGTATAAGAGTTGGTATCATTACCTTTTCATCACGTGTCAGCCACTGTATTGGTTGTGATCAACTCATTATCAAGGCTTATCTGTGTGAAATCTGTCTCTCTCTTATTGCAGAATGTTAATTCTGACTCCACTCAACAGACTTTCTGCAGAAAAGAAGAAAACACAACCACATTTATTTTGAGAAGAGGGACAGAATGAAAATGGATAAAACACTGTTTTCAGAGTTGAAGTGAAAAAGTACAAGTAATAATCTATAGACACTGATGTGTTGCATCTGGATTCCATTAGACCAGTCTTATTTTTTTTTTGTTAGTTCAACGTCCAGCTGCTGAAACCAAGCAAATCATTTAAGCAAACAATCGGTGCAAAATAAACAAGCAGGGATGTACCTTAGGCTAACAGATTCATAACTAAACAACTGTTGTACTGTCGTTTACCTTGGAGATTAATACTAATACCAATAATAGTGTTAAGGTATGTGCACATACTCATACAAACATATACTGTACATATCATATACATACACATATGCATTGTTATACATATCCCATACTGCTTAATAAAAGTCATGACATTCAACACCACGATTTCCATATTCACACATTATTGATATTGGTAGTGATAAGTATCAGTAATACTTACAATTGGGTTTGGAAAGCCTGTTTATCAGCTCAGATGTTGAGTGTCCCACTACAAGGTTAGTAAAGCTGAAGCTTAATATTGTTCACCCAAAGGGTGAGGCAGACTTTGGTACATAAACAATGCCACTTGTGAAAGCCAGGGTGATGGGAGGAGCTCAGCCACTACAACGCTACACCCAGCCAACGAGCAGAGGGGAGAACTCTAGCAGCCAGCGAGCCCACACACCTTCAGTTCCAGGAGGGCAGGTGTTGCGACCCAAGCCGCTCACACAGAGCCCCCCAGGCAGAGCTGCAGCAGCCACAGAGACAGCACCCGAGGTCAGAGTGGGCCACCGTGGGTCAACGCTGTCCGCCCCACGAGAACCAGGGGCAAACACTCCCCCCAGTCGGAGGGTCGGACTGAGAGAATAGAGCCCTAGGACCCATGGCCCGTAGGGAGCCCGCCAGGAGATGCCCCCGCGCCCAGAGTGGGGCATACCCCCAGTCCACCACCCGCCCACGAGCGGAGCGGGGCCTCCTCCATCGACCCAACCATATCCCCTGGCACCACCCCTGATCTCTTTCTGGGGGTCAGCAGAAAAGAGACCACTCAGGCAGCAGATTCACGTACCCTGGGCGGAAAATGGGACCCCCCACACTCTGACCGCACCACACACATACACACTCACACAGATGCACACCCACACCCACACGTACATCAACACACACTGCCACAAACTCTCACAACGAACTTGAACACATGCACTCTCAGATACATTCTCGCACCCACACCATTCGCTTGATCTCATTTGTAGGGAGGGTAGGTCTCCGGCCCGCCGCCCATTTGGCCCCAGGCAGGGACCGCAGCTTTTCCCGAGCCCCGGCACCCCAGAACCCTGCAACCCAGCTTAGAAGTGAGTGTGTGGAACTAGAGTGCACTGAAAGTGGGGGACACCTCCAGGAGCACGACCGCTGGCTGACGGTGTGTCCCCTCACCCTAAATGTCTATTGTGCAGTTAAAACTGGGTGGTGATCTCTCCACCAGGGCCAGTAAGCGAAGCCACAACTGGCCGCACCCCCAGGCCCCAGTGAAAGAGCCCACGCCCGGCCCTAAATGTATGTGTATGTGGCTAGGTATGAGGAACTTTGGGAGATCGCCATTTCCCCGAGGGGTCCAGCAGAAAGAGCCATTAAAGTGAAGGCTCCATCCACTAGCCCCCTGGAGGGAGCCCCCAGATTTGTGGATGAGTGTGATGACTAATGCAATAAAAACTGCAAAGCATCCCATGAAACCAGTCTTCTAGCCAATAGTGGTAACTCTGAAAAAAAATTGAGGCCTTTCTGATACTATGTAGTGTTTTATTCTAACAGCCCTGAAAGAGGTCACTTGAAATGTCAATTGCAGTGACAGAAGAGTTTGGACTGGTCCAGATTCAGTTGTTCCGCAAAACGCGTCTAAAAATGAATGAACAAAGAAATAGTATCTACAGTACTGTATGTATGTGAAAAAAACGAAACGCTTTCAAGCGTTTTTTGGTTTATAATATATTTTAATTCCACATATGTTAAAACTAGATGGGTGTACTGTCGTCTTTTCTGTAATTTTCGGTAACGTTACACGCGGTGGAACATTGTAACAGTGGATGTCACTCATAGACTCATAGGAACCTGAGTAGGAACCCTGCTCTGCCTTGCAGGCAGCAGCAGGGTCAGCAAGCCCATGCGTCCCACCCCACAGAGTGCGTTGGTGATGGCCCTCTTTACGTAACAAAAGCGGCTCTTGGCAGGGTGCCAGCTGGAGCGTGCCGGACAAATGAACACCCAGACGTTGTTAGGGGTATATGTAAAGGTGTACGTCCTTTAGTAGTTCTAGTGTTAAAATGCACTGCATATTTTAAACGAATGTCGAACTGCTAGAAAGTTACGATAAATACATACGTTTACTCTTGCAGAGTAAACATGTAGAACAAACTACTTGCTGCATTAATGAGTCTTAGACCTGCAGCTGATCACGCCGCCCGATGCTACCCAGTCTCCCACGGAGCTTTTAGCTTTTAACTTTTAGGAGTTTGATGTCTCCAACAAATTATAAACAGAGGTAATGAGAGAACGACACAAATTCCTACGATTATTACGGTTATTTATGTAAAATCTACCGTACGACTACTGGAAAACATTTATTAACAAGTTGTGGAAGTCTAAAACCTAAATAAGCGGCTGTAGTCACAGATGGACTGTGCTCTACGTCTTTACTTGGCCATGCGCATTCAAATTATATTTATTAAACCACTACCCATAATCATGGAATTATCTGAAGACAATGTTTGTGTACATATTCTTAAAAGACGCCTGCTATTCAAAGACAAGAAAAAGCTGAGGAGAATGAAAACAAGAACGTTTTGCTGCTGTGGAGCAGGTCTGTTCTAAACTAGACAGAACGATTATAACTTTGCAGTGAACAGAAAATAACTAAGCCATCAACAAGTTGTTGCCCTTCACACTCCCCACATTTGAGCACACAACAAATACTTAATAGTAAAAATGTAATAGTAAAATAGGTTTGGTGTAATAAATGTGAGTTACAGGTCGAAATGAACAGTCGGACCTCAGTTTGTCAGGCTTGGGCAGACGTCGGACCCACATGCACAGTACACAGACGTGTTGAGATTGAATTCAGGTTTTATTTCCACAATCAGCGTCAAACGGTCCAGGTCATACACAGAGGAGCACGGTCTTAAGGGCACAGTCAAGGAGCAGGCAATCTCAGGTCCAATAAACAGGCAGGGTTCAGTACACAGAAGAGCACGGCGACGGTACAGACAAGGACTAGGCAAACTCACGGTCAAATGATCAAGCAGGGTTCTTATCCAGGCGAAAGTACAGGCAAGGTTCAGACAGGATTCGGCGGTCAGGGTAATCGGGATCAATACACAAGAGACAATACAAAAAAAGCTGGATAGAAGTACTGGACTTGACAATCTGGCGGCTAGAGTGTGTGTGAGGTGAAGACTAAATACCGGTGCTTGATAAACTAATTGCTGACAGGTGTGCTAAATGATCCGGGGAGTGAACAACTGAACTGAGAACAGGAAGTACTACAACATAAAAACAGGAAGTGGCATAGAACATGACACAGTTACGCTGTAGTGCTTTGGAGGCTTCTAATCAACGCTGCGCCGCCTGGTGGTTAAAACGAGACTAACGTCCTGATTTTTTCATCCGTTAAAAATCTTTAGTCAGCGATGCACCCGCTGCACCGGGGCAACGCGTCGGTACTGCAGTAAAAAAGCTAGGCAGAGGCAGGGTAAACCGCTACCACTGTAGGGTTTACCCTGCCTCTCGCCCTCAGCTAGCTGGGATAGGCTCCAGGATCTCCGTAATCCTGCATGGGACTAGACTAAAATGGATAGGTGGAAGTTCTTTACATTAGGTGGCAGCAAAACACTACTGTTAGCCTAAGGAAAAAATACTGAGCAAAGTGGTTTAATGTTTGTAAGTTTTAAAGCATGTTGTTTTGCTGTGACTATATAAACTACTGTATGTTATATATATATATATATATATATATATATATATATATATATATATATATATATATATATATATATATATATATATATATATATATATATATATATATATATATATACCACTCTATTCTCACCCTCCGCGGGTGGTCTCATCCACTTTCCAATCGGGTCCTCTACCAGAGGCCAGGGAGCTTGAGGGTTCTGCGCAGTATCCTTGCTGTTCCTAGGACTGCACTTTTCTGGACTGAGATTTCGGATGTTTTTCCAGGGATCTGTTGTAGCCACTCCTCCAGTTTGGGGGTCACTGCCCCAAGTGCTCCGATCACCACAGGTACCACTGTGGCCTTCACCTTCCAAGCCTTCTCCAGTTCTTCTCTGAGCCCTTGGTATTTCTCTAGTTTCTCATGTTCCTTTTTCCTGATGTTGCCATTGCTTGGTATTGCCACATCCACCACTACGGCTTTCCTCTGCCCTTTATCCACCACCACAATGTCTGGTTGGTTCGCCATTACCATTCTGTCAGTCTGGATCTGGAAGTCCCACAGGATCTTGGCTCGCTCGTTCTTGGTTATGGCGTTCCATGTATGCTTTCCCTGCCAGCATCTTACACCCTGCAGTTATGTGCTGGACCGTCTCAGGGGCCTCTTTGCACAGTCTACACCTTGGGTCTTGTCTGGTGTGGTAGATCTGGGCCTCTATGGCTCTGGTGCTCAGGGCCTGCTCCTGTGCAGCCAGGATGAGTGCCTCTGTGCTGTCCTTCAGCCCAGCCCTTTCAAGCCATTGGTAGGATTTGTTGAGATCAGCCACTTCAGTTATGTTCCGGTGGTACATCCCGTGTAAGGGCTTGTCCTCCCATGATGGTCCCTCTTCCAGCATCTCATCCTCTGTTCTCCACTGCCTGAGACATTCACTCAGCACGTCATCTGTCGGGGTCTTATCCTTGATGTGCTTATGGATCTTGGACGTTTCACCCTGGATAGTGGCTCTCACGCTCACTAGTCCTCGGCCTCCTTCCTTGCGGCTAACGTACAGTCTCAGGGCGCTGGATTTGAGGTGGAACCCTCCATGCATGGTGAGGAGCTTTCGTGTCTTAACATCTGTGGTCTGTATCTCTTCTTTTGGCCACCTTATTATTCCCGCAGGGTATCTGATCACTGGCAGGGCGTAGCTGTTTGTTGCCTGGGACCACCGGAACATAACTGAAGTGGCTGATCTCAACAAATCCTACCAATGGCTTGAAAGGGCTGGGCTGAAGGACAGCACAGAGGCACTCATCGTGGCTGCACAGGAGCAGGCCCTGAGCACCAGAGCCATAGAGGCCCAGATCTACCACACCAGACAAGACCAAAGGTGTAGACTGTGCAAACAGGCCCCTGAGACGGTCCAGCACATAACTGCAGGGTGTAAGATGCTGGCAGGGAAAGCATACATGGAACGCCATAACCAAGTGGCTGGCATAGTATACAGGAACATCTGCGCAGAGTATGTACTGGAAACCCCAAGGTCAAAGTGGGAAACACCTCCCAAGGTGGTAGAGAACGAGCGAGCCAAGATCCTGTGGGACTTCCAGATCCAGACTGACAGAATGGTAATGGCGAACCAACCAGACATTGTGGTGGTGGATAAAGAGCAGAGGAAAGCCGTAGTGGTGGATGTGGCAATACCAAGCGATGGCAACATCAGGAAAAAGGAACATGAGAAACTAGAGAAATACCAAGGGCTCAGAGAAGAACTGGAGAAGGCTTGGAAGGTGAAGGCCACAGTGGTGCCTGTGGTGATTGGAGCACTGGGGGCAGTGACCCCCAAATTGGAGGAATGGCTACAACAGATCCCTGGAATAACATCCGACATCTCAGTCCAGAAAAGTGCAGTCCTAGGAACAGCAAGGATACTGCGCAGAACCCTCAAGCTCCCTGAGGACCCGAGCTTGGAAAGTGGATGAGACCACCCGCGGGTGAGAATGGAGTGTGTGTATATACATCTTCTACAGTGTGCATTTGGGATGAGGCACATGTGCCTCAGTAACATGGTACAGCGTAACACAGGTGCAGTTTTAACAAAGCCAAGGAACTTCTTAAAAACTCAAATGATACTGCATAATAGTTCATGGCTACTGCTACCTGTACATTTGAGACTTTATGTATGTACTGTTAATAATTTGTGTTTGCTGAGCAGTGCCTCTTAGACTGAACTCCTGCAAGTCTGATTGAGTAATTATAATACTTTATAAAACAAGTACCACGCAAGAAGAGGAAAAACAGCTGTGTGCACAAGATCCTATGGCTTCATCACCAACATCTGTAAAACTGACTGACACATTTAAACCTGATTTTTTTATATAAACATCTACATTAAGTCTATCGAATTGAGCACTGGTTTCCCTCAAGGCTGCTTAGTGAAACTATCAGTATTATTAACACCGTTAGGACAAACTATGTTATGTTACAACCTCTAGACAAACTACACTTGAAACAGGCTCCCAATAAGCAGAGAACAGGCTGCAGAGACCTACGAACATAACTGGAGTAGAGGACCCAAACGGTACAACAGTCATGTACACTACTATGTAACAATAATATGATTTAATGAAAATTAATGAATAAAGAAATAATAACTAACTGAAAATCACTGCTATGCAGGTAAACATACAAGTCTGCTGAATACTCAATGAACTAAACATAGAAAGTTACTAAATGACTTACAACACCAGACATTTAACAAAACACAGGACAGCACAAACAGGGCCAGGACATCTGCAAACGGTGTGACAACTATGACAAATCGACCAAGACTGAACTCAAACTAGGAACTTAACACACTAATCAAACTAATAACAGGAAATGACATAGCAGGAAATGAAAAGACAAAGAACCAACCAAGAGAGTACTAATACAAAAAGTGAGTTGGAGTGACCTCTGGCGGCGTGGAAGCTGACTCACAACAGCTACAGCGATGTCTAACTAGCATTGTAAACACTTAGTGCAACCCAATATGAACTACACCCCACCCCTTTTCATGAGGCCACTTACACAGTATAAAGTCGTTTGCTTTAAGACGGGTTTACAGTTTGCACGATGAGGAACTTTACGTCAGTATCAGCTTTACTTCTCTACGCCTGCAGTAAGTATCTGTGTTAGAATATTATGCTCTGCTGATCACTAATACACCTTTAACTAAACTTTAAATTCATTACTGTACATATGTTATTGCTACACTGTCTTTTTGTTTGTTACAGACTGGATCTGTGTTTCAAGCTCTGAGACTCACATTGTCGAAGTCCAGCGTGGTCAAAATGTCACACTGCTCTGCTCCAACATTTCCAAAGGGCCAACTTATACAGAGTGGTTCAGAGTGGTCAACAGAACCAAGCCACGCTGCATCTCCTCCATGTTTGATGCGAATGGCAAAGCTTCAAACTGTGATGGATTTAAAAATCGATTTGAAATGAGCTCCAACGTCTCTACTCTTTTCCTTAAGATCAAGTCAACAGAATTCTCAGACTCTGGACTTTACTTCTGTGGAATTTACATAGATTCACATACAGTCATTCCCAGTACAACACATTTAATAGTTCAAGGTAAGAAAGTAGTTACATCTAAGTAACAATGCAATTCTTCAAAATATTTTGCACTTTATATTAACCACAATATTAAGACATTAATAAATAGAAAGAATAATATGTATCACATTATTTTATCTTTTTGCTAAAAGGTAATGATCAGCTTGAGGAAGATGTAGATTCTGAGACTGAAAGTAAGATTGTCCTTCTGTGTGATTTAATTAAATACAATGTGTAGCATTTTAATTTATTTGCTAGTCTTGTATCTTGGTAGGAGCCACTTATGAGCTAGTCACTTACGGTAACAACCTGCAGATTTACAGATGAATTTGTCTGTTAAAATAAATTAACAGACAATTACCATTACCATAATTACCATTAAATGATAAAAATAATAATTAATAATATAAAATAATAACAAATAATAATTAATTAGATAAGCAGGTTTTTGAGCATTCTTGTTTATTGTATTTTCGATTTTGCTGACTTGTGTGGTGGGTCTACTAGATTGTACATGGGTGGCCCTGTTACTGTTTTTGCAGGAAGAAGTGAAGGAATGACAGCTGTAATCCTTGCTGGTCTGTGTGTTGTTCTCTCTGTGGTCATCATTGCTCTATCGATTAAAGTCAGGAAGCTTCAGACAGGTAATGTTGCCTCCATGGCCCCTTCTATCTTACATAAACCTAATGGAAACACACTAGAATCAATTAGAATTATAATAATCAACCGTACTTTTCTCTTGTTTTGTTTAGCTTTTACTAAGGACCAACAACCAAAGGGAAGTGAGGTTTGCACATTTATGACTTTACTCATATGTGTATTATTATTATTATTATGATCAAACATTGTTAATGTGATTTATGTATTTCATTAGAGTGCTTTCACACTTATAGGATATAGTTTGACAAAATCATCATATTCATCAAAGCAAACCGAACCAAAACGATATCAAAGGCCATGAATCACGTGATCAAGTGCATCAGTGTATTGTTTTCCATCCTTAACCAGCCTTCATTTTCAAACGGGTTTGCTTGAAGTGAAAAATGCAAGCAAGGTAATAAACGGGGCGAAGACCAGCCCGCATAGGTTGACCACCATCGAACAACTGTCTCTTTCTTGTCACAGAAGCGTGCAGTAGTCCACAACACACCTTCTTCCCATATTTAGTTTTTAGTTCCTATGGCAGACACAACTGACCACATAAGCAAAGAGAATGTTCTTGCGTAGGTCAAAGTGACGTGGGAAACAAAACCAAACCATTTGCTACAATTTTACAAACTCATCAGCTGATTCAGACCATCTATCCATTTACTACTAGCTAGCTGCGACTGGGGGTCGAATGTATAGTAGCCAATTAACCTATCCACGCAAACACAGGGAGAACATGCAAAATCCCCGTGTCCCGGGGGGCCCCTGGAATCGAACCCAAGCACTTCTCGCTATGAGGTGATAGTGCTCCCCACTGCAAACAAATTAAGGTGTGAAAGCACCCGTATAATCGTAAATTGGATAATGCAATTAGAGGTGATGTGAAACCAAAGCTTGAAACATCTGATTCTCAACATTGTTATTTTACAGAATCTGGGCTCCAATGACCTGCACTATGCAGCCCTGAGTTTCCAGACAAAGCCAAGAAACCACAGATACGCATCAAAAAGACAGCTGGAGCCAAACGTGGTGTACTCTGCTGCTAGATGAGATCAACTCAGACAGATAGAGAGACTTCTTCACAGAAATCGCGTAACATGGTTTAACGTGTAGTTGGGGTAAAATCCATGAAATAAGTTTATTACGTCTGGTTACTTTTATTTGTCTCTCTCGTCAGTGTGTTGTCTTTTTTGCCTCATGTCCTACAGTTCAGTAAACAACAATAACTATCAGACTTGTTTGGGACGGACATGGTTTGTGGGTTGACGTGTGCACGGTGCAGTGTTTTCTAAGAGCAACTGCAAGTTGCTGCAAGCAAAGAAGCTTCTTTTTTAGATTGTTTTAAAAAAACAGTATACTGTAATAACAATGACAATATTATAACACAGGCAGAGTTCATTGTGGTTTGTTTTGTTTTGGATTAAATCCTACAGTGTTAAATGTCATTAGACATTAAAATTGATCATCTAAATAATTTGGGCTAAACAACTTTTTTTTGCATGTTCTGTTGTATTATATGTTTTGTACAGAATGCTGCCAATCATACTGTAGATGTGCTATGTACTGTAGGGTATAACCTCTGACCTGAAATAACCAGGCAGCAAGAATGAGATTCCACAGGCCAGCACCACAGAGAGAGATGGAAACAAATGTTACGTACTGTTAGCTGCCACCACAAGAACAGGAACTGATGCTTTATCACGTCAGTGTCTGTTTCTTTGTGAGTGTGCAATGGATAAAAGGTGAAAAGAAACTGAAATAAATAATAGTTCTTTTGGCTCATTGTGCTTAATTTTAATCCTTCCACAAACACATCTGCTTCACCTTCACATCAACATTCAAGACATCATTAAAGGCAAAGGCATGTGACACAACAGGAGTCTCTGTGAATTCATGACATTGTATCATAATGTCACTTTCCAGTCAGTCAAAATATATATTTATGGAGCATTTCAAATATAGAACCTGCAGTGGCTGTAAGTGTGAGGGGTCAGTCAAACTATATTTGACACAATAAACCATAGTGATAATACCATCACTCAGTTAATAATTATATACACACCGTCAGCCAGCGGTTGTGCTCCTGGAGGTGTCACCCACCTTCAGTGCACTTTAGTTCCACACACTCACGTCCAAGCTGGGTTGCAGGGTTCTGGGGTACCTTTTTCTGCTGCCCTCTGCCTCCCCCGGGTTGGGGGGGTTAGTCGGGGCTCGGGAGGAGCTGCGGTCCCTGCCTGGGGCCACATGGACGGCAGGCCGGAGACCTACCCTCCCCACGAATGTGATCAAGCGAATGGTGTGGGTGCGAGAATGTATCTGAGAGTGCATTGGTTCACGTATGATTGACTAGTTGGTTGTGAGAGAGTCCATGGTGTGTGTGTGTGTTGATGTGATGATGTGTGTTGCATATGTGGGTGGGTGTATGCGTCTGTGTTTGTGTGAGTTGGTATGCGTGTGGTGCGATTGAAGTGTGGGGGGTCCGGTTTTCCGCCCAGGGTACGATGATCTTCTGCCTGGGTGGTCTCTTTTCTGCTGACCCCACCAATTGCTGGCCTTGTGCTGCAGGCCGCTGTGGCGCCAGGGGATGAGGTCGGGCCGATGGGGTAGGCCCCGCTCCGTTCGTGGGGGTGGTGGACTGGGGGTGTGCCCCACTCTGGGCGTGGGGGCATCTTCTGGCGGGCTCCCTACAAACCGTGGGTCCTCGGGCTCTACTCTTTCAGGCCGACCCTCACTCTGACCTCGGGTGCTGTCTCTGTGGCTGCTGCAGCTCTGCCTGGGGGGCTCTGTGTGGGCGGCTTGGGTCGCAACACCTGCCCTCCTGGAACTGAAGGTGTGTGGGCTCCCTGGCTGCTGGGATTCCTTCCTCTGCTTGCTGGATGGGCGTAATGGCCGAGCCCCTCACATCACCCTGGCTTCCACAAGTGGCATTGTTCATGCACCAACGTCTGCCTCAGCCTTTGGGTGAATAATGTTAAGCTACAGCCTTACTAACCTTGTAGTGGGACACTTTCCAAATCCAACTGTAAGTATTACTGATACTTATCACTACCAATATGAATAATGTGTGAATATGGAATTTGTGGTGTTGTATGTCATGACTTTTATTAAGTAGTATGGGATATGTATAATAATGCACATATGTATGTATATTGTATGTATATGTTTGTATTAGTATGTGCACATATCTTATTGGTATTAGTATTAATCTCCAAGGTAAACCACAGTACAAAAATTGTTTAGTTATGAATGTGTTAGCCTAAGGTACATCCATGCTTCTTATTTATTTTTTTTATTTATTTTTTTGCTCCGATCGTTTACTTAACAGATTTACTTGGTTTCAGCAGCTGGTTGCACCCCTTACCCCACCACCCCACCCTCCCGAATACACACCCTAAAGCAGAAACCTAACCTGTCCACCAACACAGCAACATCACACACATTTTGGATTAGCTAAATAAACCATTAAATAAACCATAAATCAGGAAGAGTATATATATTCTATATATACTCTAGTAATATAAAATTATAATAATAAAAACAGCAGCACTATATATACTGTGTTACATTATCTTATTATTTCATAAAAGGGAATATGAGGCTACGTGGAGTCTGAGACTAAACCTTAGACTGTCCTTTTGCTCTATCTACAGTAGGCTTTACCATGAAGCCACCACGTAATCCACTTGTTACTCTTGCAGAAAACCCTGGTGCATTAACAAACATGATGACGGTGATCCTTGCTGGTCTGTGTGGTTTCCTCATTATGGTCATCATTTTTCTATGTCTGAAACCTACGAAAGGTAGAGAACATATAAACAAAAAATAGCAAAATATATGGTCAGTAAACAGCTTTTTAAGGAGCTGTTAGGACATCCTACAGTAGTAAGGAGTTACAGTATTCCAGCCTAGAGGTACTGTAACAAATGCATGGATGAATTTTTCTGCATCGCTCTGGGAGAGGATGCTTCTAGCTATAGTTCTAAAGTGAAAGTACTGTAGGCGGTTCTGGAGATTTTATGTAATGTATGATGTAATAGAGAGACCGAGGTCAAAAATGAGACCAAGGTTCCTCACAGTAGAATCTATAATTAACCTCCAAACAAACTGGAATCTGTTCAACAAATAGGATTTAAACCATCCCAATGCTGTTTCTTTAATTCCAATGCTTTGTTCTAGTCTCTGTGATAAACTGTTATGATCGATTGTATCAAATGCAGCACTAAGATCTGACAGGACAAGGACACTTGACCATTGTCTGAAGCTAAGAGAAGAGCATTAATGACTCTAACCAGAGCTTTTTCTGTGCTATGATACTTTTAAAACCCTGACTAAAAATCTACAGGTTATTCCGACTCAGGTGGTCAGATAATTTTTTAGCCACGATTGTAGCAGCACAAAGTTCTTTTTTATATATTATTAGACTGTCCTTCCATGCTATGCAGTTTACATTGAGTTTGTTGCCTTTCTAGTTGTCTGGTCCTCTGCTTTAGGCTGCGGATCTCTGAGTTATACCACGGAGCTAACCTCCTTTGATTCACTGTCTTCTTCTTCAGAGGAGCCACTGTGTCTAACATTGTACGCAGAGAAGCTGCAGCATCATCTACAAGACAGTCAACCTGTTCATAAGGATTAAGGTGACTGTTCTCCTCTGTGTATCTACAACACATTGAGGCAAAATATCATGGAATCATCTGCTTGAACAGATGCAACAGTGTCATCAGATAAACATCTGCTATAGTAAGATAACTTTTCAGCTGCAGCAAGGTCAATTATGGTGCATTCAAAAGTTGATAAGAAATGGTCAGATAACAGAGGGTTTTGGGGAAGAACTATTAAATTATAAATTTCAACCCCATATGTCAGGACAAGATCGAGGGTATGATTAAAACAATGAGTGGGTTCATTTATCCATCCATCCATCCATCCATCCATCCATCCATCCATCCTTCCACCGCTTATCCGGGGCCGGGTCGCGGAAGCAGCAGTCTAATTAAGAAACTCCAAACTTCTCTCTCCTCGCACACTTCCTCCAGCTCTTCCGGTGGGACTCCAAGGCGTTCGCAGGCCAACCGAGACACATAGTCCCTCCAGCGTGCCCTGGGTCTTCCCCGGGTCCTCCTAACGGTGGAACATGCCCGGAAATCCTCCCCAGGGAGTTGCCCGAGCCACCTCAACTGGCTCCTCTCAATGACAGAGCTCCTTACCCTATCTCTAAGGCAGCCTCCAGACACCCTGTGAAGCTCATTTCGGTCCCTTGTATCCGCAATCTTGTCCTTTCTGTCATGACCCAAAGCTCATGACCATAGTTGATGATAGGACGTAGATTAACAGGTAAATTGAGAGCTTTGTCTTTTGGCTCAGCTCCCTCTTCACCACGACGAATCTGTACACCAACCGCATTATTGCAGCTGCCACATCGATCCGTCAGTCAGTCACACGCTCTATCCTTCCCTTACTCGTGAACAAGATCCTAAGATACTTGCACTCAAAGTACTCCTTCCACCATCAGATAACATCCACAGTTGACCAGCTCCACTAAAAACAGAGTTGGTGGAGAACTGCTTCCCCTTTGTGAAGCGTCAAATGGTTTACCAGAATCTCTTTGAGGCCAAATGGCAGTCCGCCTCGGTGGCCTCCCCAAACTCCTCCCAGGCCCGAGTTTTTGCCTCTGCAACAGCATGGGCTGCAGCACGCTTTACCCGTTGGTACTCATCAGCTGCCTCAGGAGTCCCACAAGTCATCCAGACCTGATAGGACTCCTTCTTCAGCTTGATGGCATCCCTTACCTCTGGCGTCCACCACCGGGTTTGGGAATTGCCACCATGACAGGCACCGAAGACCTTGCGTCCACAGCTCCGAATGGTTGCATTGACAATGGAGCCGGAGAACATGGTCCACTTAGACACAATGTCCCCAGCCTCCCTTGGAATCTGGTTAAAGCTCTCCTGGTGGTGAGAGTTAAAGGTTCAGCCAGACATTTCCAACAGACCCTCACACTCTAGTTCCAGACTTCTTCCCTGCCAGCGGATCCTACTCACCACCAGGTGGTCATCAGTTGACAGCTCAGGCCCTCTCTTTACCCGAGTGTCCAAAACATATGGCTGAAGGTCAGATGACTCGACTGCAAAGTCTATCATCGACCTCCGGCCTAGGGTGTCTTGGTGCCCTGTGCACTCTTGGACACCCTTATGTTCGACCATGGTGTTATTTATGGCCAGACTGTGCCTAGCACAGAGGTCCAATAACATAAGACCACTTGGGTTCAGATCAAGACAGTTCAGCTTTTAAAGGAGGACTGACAGATTTTTAAAGTCGTACCACAGAAAAGGTTTAACCTAAGTTTGCAAGGCCTTCTCTGGGCAGGCAGTAACCTAGGGTGCCGAGGGGACACCGTTCTAAGCGGCTGTCATACAGCTTTTGTTATCACCAAACTGCACCAAAATGGCTAGGGCCAACACTGTAAGTTTGAATTAAAAACAAGTTACTTCCTGTCCCTAGCTATGTTTCAAACACATACCCACTCCCCATGTATTCTACTGTGGTGTGAACGTTGCGCCTGAGACCCAAATCGAAAGCCACAGCAGCACTGTCCTTCAGCTCTGCAAAAAACCTCATGCAGCAGAGGATGTGTGAGCTCATGCTCACACAACCGAAGGCATTAACCAATAAACCGAGACAGCAGCGTAATGTGTCTAATGCAGCTCACGAAGTACAGGTGGAGCAGGTGGGAGGGTTAAGTTTTGAAAGACTGAAGAAAAGAAGCTCAGCTCATAATACACAGAAAGGCAATGATAAATTAAATGCACAGAAGCAAACGACAGGTGCTGCACATGCTGCATGTCCAGGTTATCAGTGGGTAACAATGGGATCTCAATGATAATTCAATTTGATCTACAATATTGTGGATGTTGGACAGGATATTTCACTAGTATGTATAAGAGCTAACTAACTAACAGGATAATTCTGAAGAATGTTCCTCACGTCACCTTATAGTGTTGCATTTGGAGCAGCTTTTCTGTCATTGATGACTGTAAACTAGTTCTAATAATCACAGTCGCTCGTAAAGCATTCTATTCAGACTTGACTGATCTTGTTGACTCTTCTTAGAACAACCTGAGAAACAGCTCAACTGAACAGTTTCAGCAAGACAATGGCCCTAACCTTCAACCACAACAGCAGCACTGGCTGCTGACGTGACCACTGGCCCACAAAGGAACACGAAGAGCACAAACTACGCCTTTTCGTTGGAGGTGTCATTGAACTAAACACAGCCCGAACGATTCGCAGCCTATTGTGTTATTATGTCTGGCAGTGGAACTCGGTTTAAGCATCTTTACAGTAAGATGAAAGCCACTATAATCACACCTCTTCTTCTCTGCAGCCTCAGTAAGTAATTTATTGATTCAAAAATATGAACTAGACTCCATTTAGCTGTCACATTGAGTGTCTATGTGTATGTCATGGCTTCTAAGGTAAAAGCCACATCTCTCTGAACTGAACTTGTCTTTTTCAGGTTACGTCTCCGTCTCAGACTCTGAGTTTCGCACTGTGGATATTCGGTCTGGTGTAGACGTCTCGCTGCTCTGCTCCAATTTTAGCAGTTCCCCTACTCAGATAATCTGGTTCAAACTATATAACAGAACCCAGCCTCGCTGCATTTCCTACATGTACAGCGCCAATGAACCCGCATCATTCTGTGGGCAGCACGAACAGAGCAAATTCGAAGCGACATCCAACGTGTCCACTCTCTTTTTCAAAATTAAGCATGTGGACGCATCTGACTCTGGGCTGTACTTTTGTGGATTATAATTACATAAACAAACACTCTGTGATTGTCAGTTCAACATATTTACATGTTCAAGGTATGGTTGGGGCATTGTTTTATGAAGACGTTCTCTCCCAACAATTGGTGTATGGTTCTACAGCACAGTTTATTCTGAGCATCCTTTTTGTAGAAGAGTCTGGTGAAGAAACAACCCTGATGACCCTGATCCTCAGCACTGTGACTGTCGTCGTCACAAAGGTCATTGTTGTCCTTGTTGTCAGAAAGGGGTTTCAGTCAGGTGCTGTATAAGAGTTGGTATCATCACCTTTTCATCATGTATCAGCCACTGTATTGGTTCTGATCAACTCATTATCAAGGCTTATCTGTGTGAAATCTATCTCTCTCTTACTGTAGAATCCCAATTCTGACTCCACTCAACAGATTTTCTGCAGAAAAGGAGAAAACACAACCACATTTATTTTGAGACGAGTGACAGAAGGAAAATTGATAAAACACTGTTTTCAGAGTTGAAGTTAGAAAGTACAAGTAATAATCTATAGACACTGATGTGTTGCATCTGGATTTCATGAGACCAGTCTTCTTTTTTATGTTCTGTCCAGCAGTTTAACAAGCAGCATGTATTAGGCTGAATGCCGTATCGTGATGCACAGCTTTGCTTCTACAGGACGAGTATATAAGAAATATATATACACTTCTTGATTAATGGTGTATTTAATGTTTTATTTAGCTAATCCTAAATATGTGTGATGTTGCTATGTTGGTGGACAGGTTACGTTTCTGCTTTGGGGTGTGTGTGTGGGAGGAGGGGTGTGGGGTAGGGTTACAACCAGCTGCTAAAACCAAACAAATCTGTTAAGTAAACAATCTGAGCAAAATAAATAAGCAGGGATGTACCTTAGGCTAACACATTCATAACTAAACAACTGTTGTACTGTGGTTTACCTTGGAGATTAATACTAATACCAATAATAGTGTTAAGGTACTGTACTGTACGTGCACATACTCATAGAAACTTATACATATATCATTTACATACACATAAGTATTGTTATACAGTACATATCTCATACTACTTAATAATAGCCATGACATACAACACCACAATTTCCAGTTGGGTTTGGAAAGTGTCCCACTACAAGGTTAGTGAAGCTGTAGCTTAATATAATTCACCCAAAGGGTGAGGCAGACGTTGGTGCATGAACAATGCCACTTGTGGAAGCCAGGGTGATGTGAGGGGCTTGGCCACTACGCCCATCCAACAAGCAGAGGAAAGAATCCTAGCAGCCAGGGAGCCCACACACCTTCAGTTCCGGCCTGCCGCCCATGTGGCCCCAGGCAGGGACTGCAGCTCCTCCTAAGACCCGCCCCCCAACCCAGAAGAAGCAGAGGGCAGCAGAAAAGGCACCCCAGAACCCTGCAACCCAGCTTGGACGTGAGTGTGTTAAACTAGAGTGCACTGAAAGTGGGGGACACCTCCAGGAGCATGACCGCTGGCTGACGGTGTGTCCCCTCACCCTAAATGTCAGTGTGCAGTTAAATATGGGTGGTGATCTCCCAACCAGGGCCAGTGGCGAGGCCACAACTGGCCGCACCCCCAGGCCCCAGTGAAAGAGCCCACGCCCGGCCCTAAATGTATGTGTATGTGGCTAAGTATGAGGAACTTTGGGAGATCGCCAGTTCCCAGAGGGGTCCAGCAGACAGAACCATCAAAGTGAAGGCTCCGTCCACTGGCCCCCTGAAGGAAGCCCTCAAATTCCTGGATGAGTGTCTATGACTAATGTAATTAAAACTGCAAAGCTTCCCATGAGACCAGTCTTCTAGCCAATTGTGGCAACTGTGAAAAAAAAATTGAGGCCTTTCTGATACAATGTATCGATTTATTCTAACAGCCCTGAAAGAGGTAACTTGAAATGTCAATTGCAGTGACAGAAGAGTTTGGACTGTCAACTTCGTAAAACTGGTCCAAATCCAGTTGTTCCACCAAACACGTCTAAAAAATTAATTAACAAAGAAATAGTATCTACAGTACTGTATGTATGTAGAGCCGCTTCGGACTTTATTACGCCATTCAGTGGTCATTATCAGTGGTTATCAGCCCATACGTATGAGCCGGTAGGTGCCCATCTACCTGCTGGCAGCGGTGAATAGGTGCAGTAGTTCGCCGTCATCCGTAAGGTAGATCATGGCTCGGATGATTTAACCAGCAGAGTCAATAGGGGCGCTGTTGAGCGATTGTTGTTCAGACGGGAGGATTGAAGTTTTTGATTTTGATTAATTAGCGAGCATAACTTAGCAACTAGCTAGCTGTATTGTGTTAGCTAACCGTAACCTGAACCCCCCACCCGTTATCTACTGTAACCCTAATCCTAACCACAATAACGTCCAAAGCTGCTAAACGTAGCGACTTAGCTAGCTGTTAGCGAGTAGGTAGAGCAGGCACCTACTGGCCCGTACGAATGGGCTGATAAATATTTATCTATCTATACTTGTGGATTTTCAGAAGGTGGGAAACCGAATTTAGATGTGATTTATTTAAATATGGAAGGTAGGATGATCACTAACGCCTACACATTGTAAATGTATGTACATCATCTAAAGAAAATCAAAGCCAACAGGTAATTTATGAGTTGTTTTATATACAGACCAATGACATATTTCAGTGAGATGTACATACAATTACAACTGTGTCAACTAAACTAAACATACTGTCTTCTGTTCACCCTAACCAGCAGAATCCAGGGCGAAGGGCAAAAAGCCAGGGCTGTGAACCAGCGTATTTGTGGTTCCTAGAGCTCAGGAGCCAGTGCTCCTTTGTTGTCTTTTGATGGTTGATGTTAAAGAAATACATAGAATATGTCCATGTAAAACATGTGAATGACTACTGATGATCTAAACCATTAATAACTTTTCACTGTCGTAGATGTTGTTAGATTTCGGCACCATCGGCCTGAAAGCGTTTACTTTACTTTGATAAAGTCCTTCAGAAATTTATTCTCACAATATAATCTATGAACTTCTTGTTTCTGTGAATTGGCATGTTCACCATTACTTGCTGTTTTCATTTTGAGTTTTCGTGACTCTACATTGAGGAAATACATAATCTAATGAATCAGTCTGCATTTCTGGCTAAAAATCGTCACCAAGCAACAAAGTAATCAGTTAAGACAAATACACCAACTTTCCCCTCCTCAAGACAAAACCACGTGCTTCCTGGGGAAAAAAGTAGTTTGGGGAAGTCACAGAGCTTCATTGTTACACGCACAGTGATGAAGTCTAACTTGATAATAGCTTTAACTCTCTGCAGCCTCAGTAAGTACTGCCAATACATTACTTTGTGTCTTTATGTGCAGACATAGTGTAGTTAAAAAATGTATTTCGTTAAACGCTTTCACTTTTACCGTAACATATCTCGACATCTTGGTGTCTCTGTCGCTTGTTGCAGGCTGGATCTCCTCAGGTTCTCTCTCACACACTGTGCAGGTCAAGCCTGGTCACGATGTCACCCTGCTGTGTCCTAACATTTCTAAATCTGAAACCATGACCTTCTGGTTCAGGCTGGTCAACAGGACCCAGGCCAGCTGTGTCGCTGTTATGACCAGATCCTACAGCAAAGCCGATTTCTGTCAGGGATTTCACGACAAAAAATTCGACATGAGATCCAACACGACGACTCTCATACTCAAAGTCAAACAAGTGGATTCATCCGACTCTGGACTTTACTTCTGCGGATTTTCAGAAGGCGGGAAACCGTTACTAGATGTGATTTATTTAAATGTTGGAGGTAGAATGATCCCTAAAGTCAGGTCATTTTATAACTGTCTACACATTGTAAATGTATTTACATCATCAAAACTAAATCAAGGCTGAATTTGTCCTCTTGTCAGAAAAAGACAGTGATAAGTGGACTGACAACGAGGAACCACAACGTAAGGACATTTGGACAAAGTCTCACTCATTCTCTTATGAAATCGTGAAGTTACTGAGCTGTGTCTGTCTAAATACGCTGTTTGTTGTAGAACCACCTGGTGAAACCACTTATGTGCTGATACTGCTGATCCTTGGTGGTTTTATTCTTTTCCTCCCTGTGGCTGTCATTGTTGTCAAGAACTGTCCAATAGGTAATTTATGGGTTGTTTTATACAGACCAATAACATAATTCAGTGAGATGTAGATATAATGACAATTTAATACAAAATATTATCTCCTACCCAGTTTCTGGTGACAAGCAGAATCCACAACATGAGGTAAAGATTCCTGTATAACAAAAATCCCTGAATCATAACAAATGAATTCATTTCTATCTTTAAACCTCAGCTTTTTGTCACATGTAACTGTTTCTACTCTGATTTACAGAAAGTGGACTGTGACGACCTGAAGGCTGCAGCACTGAGTGTGTTTTCACCAGCAGTAAGAAGCAGGAGACCTGCATCACAGAGACAAGTGGAGACTCATGTTACTTACGCTGCCAGCAGATAGACTCACAGAGCAACTGCTGCTCTTATCAGACTGATCTACTGCTGTGTTCTGATGGGAACTTACAGTACTGCAATGAGTGAACAACCAAAGAGGCTTGGTGTTTGTCACTGTCTACCTGTGACCTGACTTTAGTGACAACAGATTGAAGAGAATCTGCAGCAGAGCAGCAAAGGGTGAGATGCACGCGCTGAACTTTACAGAAGTGAAAAGAAGAAGTGTTTGTATTAGTGATATGTTTAAATAAATATCGGTACACTTCTGACACAAACGTGTGACTAATCTTGGTGTAAACGCTTGTGAACTTGTGAAAATACGCCTGGTGCATCTCAACACATCTGCAGTGTCACATGAAAGCATTCACTGTGCAGCTGCTTCAAGTATAGACATTGTGCGTCCCCAAATATCATCCTGTCTTCAGCGTCAACACTAGTGGGTGGTTTAATGTAAGACTTCCTATTAGTGGCTGAACACAGTGTCAGGTTTTCTCCTTCTCCTCAGCCTGTTTTGCTGACACTTTGGTTGTAATCAGCCGCCCTTTGCTTCATGTCCACCACTTTTTTTATTTACGCTGCTGTGCGGAACCTGCAGCATTGACACCTGCACACACGGTCCGGCTCAGACGCAGACCGTATTTAAATGAATAGCATGTATATACTCAATCATCTGCGCTCATCTCTACCTTGATTGGGATGTACGAAGGAAACAGGCGTAGATTTGCACTCAGTGGAGGTCGATACATTTCTACTTACGCAGTTCTCTGAGGCCCCAGGGCTTTTGAGCAACTACTGTCCCGGTGATTTGTACACATTAGTAAACATTTCCAGCTTTTTTGACAGATGATGCTGCCATCAACCTCAAAATGAACTAATATATATATATATATATATATATATATATATATATATATATATATATATATATATATATATATATATATATATATATATATATATATATATATATATATATATATATATTTATTTATTTATTTTATATATATATATATAAAAATGATAAAAATGCATCACTATCAACATATATTGGTTTAGTTTGTTGTTCCGCTGTGACTTCCATATTCCTAGAGCTCAGAGGAGGAGGTTTTCGCTGACTGACTGTTGTTTTTTGATGCTTGATGTTCTTTTCTCTGCCTCCACCAGATCTGATTGAGGTTTCTTCAATTAAAAAGGTTATGGTTCATAGTTTGTCCTCTCCTCTGCTGCTTAGTGCTGTTCAATGGATTTAATATTTTGTCTATACAACTTTTGTCTATGTAAACATAGATTTGTGTCTATTTGTGTCTACATAAATACAACATTTGTTGTATTTACTGCTATATAAATACATTTAAATTTACTTTAACAATTTTCACATAAGACGTCTTACAAATACTCCATGCTCCATACAAAATTTCTCTATAATACACTTATATACATAATAACATTAATAGCTTAGTGAAGCTTAGCTACATTTCTGCACTCATCTCCCTGAAAGCGTTGAACATAAAGTCTGAGCTCTTACTGCTGTGACCACGCTCAGCTCTCAGATTGGCTGAAATTACATCTGTGGTGCTTTGTCTACGCAGAACGATCACTTTACCTTGATAACAGCTGTCGTCTACGTCTTTAGTAAGTACTACATCTTATGGCGTTTCCTTCAGTACTTTAATGACATAACTAAAACGTGTAAACTGCTCGTTTCTATTAAATGACATGTTCATCATCACTTGCTTTTCATTTCAGGCTGGATCTCGCCTCAGTGTCTGAGTTTCAAACTGTGGAGATCAAACATGGTGAAGATGTTACATTGGACTGTACCAACTTTACCAGTTTGCCATGCCACATACTGTACATGTACACTGGTTTAAACTGGGCAGTGGATCCAACATCACCTGCATCTCCTCTATGATCAGTGCTGATACCAACACTGCTTTCTGTGGTGGATTTAAAATGATTTACTATGACATCCAACACAGAGATCGTCTTCCTCAATATCAAACGTGGATTTATTCCATTGTGGACTATTTCTGTGGAAATAGCTGTAATAGAAAACCAAGATTGTTCATGCAACATATTTGAAGGTAACTCAAGGTAAGAATAATGGAAATTACTTCTGCTGTCTGACAATTTGCTAAAATGAAACCAAGTAAAACAGAAAAGGTAAAAAATTGTAAATATGTTTTTCGTAGACATTTTAAATAGATTAGCAGCATTGACCTGTGTGATACTGGGTGGTGTGACTATGGTCCTCATAGTCATCACTACTCAGGTTGTCAAAATCATTAGACTCCATGACGGTATGAACAGAATGAAACTCCTCACACGTTTACAGTTTTTAAAAAGTTTAGCCAGCAATAGTTTGTGTCAAAATACTTTAGGCTCTGATAATCAGAATTTTGCTGCAGTGACTTTCAAATTAAGGCCAAAGACAGACTAAAGAACTGCATCAGACACACATTTGGAGACATGGAATGGCAGGTCAAGAAGGTATATTACAAAATGTAACGTTATTAAAATCCTTAATGTGACAGATCTTACTACAGTATTAGTTTAATTAGCCAAAAAGACTAATGCTTTCTTCAATCCACTTAGAAAATGGACGTCTGTACTGTAGATCATTGTGACCTGTGTTTATGTTGTTACACACCTGCTACTGTACTGTATGTTTATTTGTTGACTCATACTGAACCAGGATTCTGTAACATTGATTTACCTTCTTGGCAAAGAATAAACCTCATGTAGACACATCTCTTTCTCTTAGTTTTATTCCACCCTTCTCAGAGAGACAAGATTCATTACATAACAACTGACAGTTGTCCTTTTGATGAGCATCTGTACCTCCACTGTCTCATGTCTCTCTCTCTCAGTCAAATACACAGCTGCTCAGTAGAAATACTCACAATGAGACACACATGTAAACACAATATTTGTGAACTACACTTGTAGGTGTGGTTTCTTTCTTACAATGAAACATTCAGATTGCTGCCACCTGCTGTTACGGAGGTTTTTTCCTTGTCAAAACAAGTGACACAACCTGTAGCATCCTGTAGGTCTTTAATGACAGTGTGGTGTGTTGGCACCTTAAGGAGGGCTTAACAGGGTCATACTGAAATTGTCAATAGAATCATTATGTGTCAGGCAGATTGACGAATCTGACCCACATGCATGGGGACGGAGACCAGAAGGTAAGTTACACAGACTTTAATGTTCACAACTGGATCCATGAATGTTCAATGGATGCTGAATTAGCCGAGAAGCTAGGGGTAGTTACCGTTCCCATTTCACCAACCTTAGAGACCATGGCGTTGGATGGATGTTGCCTCTGGAGAGTCACGCATCATACCACCCCCA
The DNA here is from genome assembly GCF_900634795.4 of Betta splendens. NCBI lineage: Eukaryota > Metazoa > Chordata > Actinopteri > Anabantiformes > Osphronemidae > Betta > Betta splendens. The sequence continues at coordinate 13,070,105 of NC_040882.2, read as the reverse complement.
TTTCGCTGCCGTTTCCTGATGACCACAGGAGGAGATTGCCTTTCTGTCACGATCCGCCACACAACATGGCAGATCGAGACTGTGTGGGTGCAGTTGGACCGAATCAGAGCCAGTGCGGGCCATAATCACTGAAAACAGTTTATTTCATGAAGCAAAAAACACTCCTTTAAAACCAACTAAATACATCAGGAGGCAAAACACCTAATAACATAACCAAAACAAAAGTTAACACGTAGAACTCAGAAGAAGCTCCCAACGTGGCTAAGGCATGGCCTGAACAAAACGAGGCTGTGGAATGGCATGGGCAAAACATGGCTAAGGCAATGGCATGAGCAAACGTGGCTACGGCATGAACAACAAGGCTTAGGAATGGAATGAACGACAAAAGGCTACTACAACGCATGAATCAGTTTATAGGTGCCTTTGCACGTCTTACATGCCAAGCAACGCCTGACAAACAGGCAACCATACCCATTGATGGTTCATGTCCATAGTGCCGTGAATGGGTGATGGCGATGATAAAAAAAGGTCCAATGCAGGAACCGACCTGACGTGAGCAGCGTGGGGAGATGATGTGACAATGACCGAGCACAGGAGTGCTGGGCTGCAGGAGTCCTTAAAGGGAGGCAGAGGGGAAGCACAGAAGTGGAGAGTTGGGCTGATTGCCTGGAGACTACAGAGGGAAAGAGAGGCATGGCATGGTCAGGGAGAAGATGTGGTCCAGGGTAAAAAATAACAGGATGGCGGGCAGAGCCAGCCCAGGATCTTGACACTTTCTCATTGTTCCTGCCTGTTACCACCCAGTTGTGCTGGGCCACACTTGGTTACCCCTTCACAACCCACGCCAGAACTGGAGAACCAGAGAGATAGAGGAGTGGGGCACCGATTGCGTTCGCTCCTGTCGTCGATCCAAGGTCGGGTCCAGTCCGCCCAGTGGACAAACTCACGTCGGACCCCACACCCAAGGTAATCAATTTCGATAATTTACCCTTCTCCGTGGGTAACAAGGACAGATCACTCCGACCCTACATCGATTACAGCGGCCTCAATGAAGTTACTTATTGTCTTCCGCCTTCGAGCTTTTTTTTCGAGATTCGCCAACTTCTACCGCAGATTCATCCGTAGGTTCTGCTCTCTTGCCGCTCCCCTTCATGCTCTCACTGAAGGTTCAGTTGCAGTGGTCAACAGAGACAGAGGAGGCCTTCTAGTGCCTCAAGAAGAGTTTTACGTCCGTGCCCATTTTTCAACTGCCAGGCCCGGCTCGTGCGCTCATGTTGGAGATAGACACGTCCAGGCATTCCGGCATCGGGGGGATCTCACAACGGGACCTGGCTGATGGCAAGCTTCATCCGTGCGCGTTCATGTCACGTAAGTGCTCTGGAAGAGTGGCGCATTGCTAGTAGGAGCTGAGCAACCGTTTATCGTTTACACCGATCATAAAAACCTTGAGCACTTACAAACAGCCATCGGATAGCTAACGGCTAAACTCCCATCAAGCTCGATGATCACTGTTCTTTGGACGTTTTAACTTTCACCTGTCCTATCGTCCAGGAACCAGTAACGGCAAGCCAGATGCTCTCTCCCGAATCCACGAGTCTGAACCGGAGGAACCCCAGCTCATACTTCCAGCATGTTGCGTGGTTGGAGCCCGTGTAAAGGCCGCCATTGAGGCCCTCCCTGCCGTGCTGGACACCCCACCTAATCGTTTGCTCCACCAGAGCGCAGAGGGGAGGTGATCCATTGGACCCATGCTATTATCAAAGTTGTTGTTGGATTATCCCGGTCTGACACCTTAAAAACCGTCACCGTAACAGCTTTCAGGTAAAACAATAGTTAAATTTAATAGTTAATAGTTATATAATATTTCTCTATAACACTGAAAAAACTAACTTTAACATACCTTGAGAAATTATCTCCAGTAGAAATAGAAATTATCATTTAAAGCAATAGTTGTAGTCTGTGAGACCAAAGCAAAAGGCCTCTGGTCTGTTTCAGCTTTCTGCAGAGGAATAAATGATAATTTCTCTGCATAGAAACTATGGAGGTATCTGATTGTCCCTTCATTCTTAAATACTACACAAGATCGTTTTGGTCAACACCCATTAAAAATCGTCAAAGTGTTCCTTAAATAATCAGCGTAATAATAACTTTTCTCCCTACAGTACCTTTCTACACCCATCCCCCTGCGTTTACTGTACTTTGACAAAGCGGACATAAGAAGCTCGACCTCTTTAGGTGGTGATCACTCTCACCACTGCACAGTTCATTCGAGACCGTCTAGTGTATGTGGTGCTTTGTCAGAACGATGAACTTCACCTTGCTAACAGCTTTCGTCTACTTCTTTAGTAAGTAATACAACTGATGGTGTTTCCTTCAATAGTTTAATACGACATAACTGAAATGTATTGACTGCTCGTTTCTATTAAATGACATGTTTATCATCAATTGCTGTTTATTTCAGGCTGGATCTCCGCCTCAGTGTCTGAGTTTCACATTGTGGAGGTCCAACATGGTGAAGATGTTACACTGGACTGTACCAACTTTACCAGTTGGCCGTCTCACATACATTGGTTTAAACTGGGCAGTGGACCCAACATCACCTGCATTTCCTCTATGATCAGTGCTGATACGAACACTACGTTCTGTGATGGATTTAAAAATGACAGATTTACTATGACATCCAGCACCGAGACCGTCTTCCTCAATATCAAACATGTGGATTTATTCGACTCCGGACTGTATTTCTGTGGAAATAACTGTGATGGAAAACCAATGATTGTTCATGCAACGTATTTGAAGGTAACTCAAGGTAAGAAGGATGGAAATTACTTGTACTGTCTGACTTTTGCTAAACCATGAAGTACAATAAGAAAAACATTTAATTTTGTTTCTTGTAGAAATGTTTGGTGCATTGATCACTGTGATCCTGAGTGGTCTAATTATTTTCCTGATTATAGTCATCATTGGTCTGGTTATCAAAATCATCAGTCTCCATAAAGGTATTTACAGTTTATAAAAGCTGGCTAGTAGAAAGTTTGTTCCTACAAAATTTACTGTTAACCTAACATACTGACAACAATATTTTTAAACTGATTTTGTCATGTAGCTCCTGTTCATGGACAGAATCCACAACACAGTCAGGTAATGAAAAATAATTTTTACCTTAGATTGATCTGTAATTTGTTTTTATTCATTTGTGGTTATTTCCATTTCCAGACTTTGGGCTCTGATAATCTGAATTATGCTGCAGTGACCTTTAAACCAAAGCCAAGGACAAACCACAGACCGGCATCACAGACACAGTTGGAGCCTGATAACGCTGCCAATAGATAAAATAGGGAGACAACTGGAACTGGATGATCTGATTCTTCTGTGGTTGGTGACAGGGACCCCTGTCATCACACTGACCTTGTGAAAATATTCTTTCTTTAAGTCTGTGCTATATGTATACAATTATGCATGTGCTATCTCTGCTTAAATCATAAATAAACCTAAGTTTCCATTCAACTTAATGTTTTTTTAGAGAACCCTGATTTTAGTTTAGTTGCTGGGGGAAGATGAGATGTGCAGCACAGTAGCAGTTGCTGAGCAACACATCATTGACAGGAAAATACATGAGTGATTTGAGCATGTAAAGGTAAAGGCACAGGGACTGTTGGGTCGAAGGTTTCTTAGACGTATCTACTCAACATTAGCCTTCACATTCAAAAATTAGAAAAATCATTAAGCAGCATCAATGTGTTTGACTGACATCTGTGCGCATCACAAACACACAGGACAAGGTCTAAAGACATTCAGGGTTAAAAACTTGAAGATACACTGATGTAACACAGAATAAACTAAAATAAATCAGTCCTTACATTCACAGAAGAGAGTAATTCTTCATTATCTTTCCCTACTACTTAGTGAGAGCTTACAACAGGAGCGTCACTACACTGTAGTTTGTGTAGTAATGTGTTTGTCATCAGCTCAACCAGACTGCGCTTCATTGTTTCTTAAACGAACGGGAAATGGTTTTCCCAACATTCATATGTGAGCAAATAGCCAGCAGGAATTGTTTGAATTGTCAAAGAATCACATATCTCAATCAACATATCTTCAGTATGTACAATACATCAGACAAAATAATTTCTATGTGGAGCCCACCTGCCTTTTTTATTATCTCATCTCTTTCCACTCCAGTCAGTTTTATATGTTTTCTTTGCATAGACGTCTTTGTGGTAGACCACCTAATGAGTGGGTGTGGAAATCAGACCTCTAGTAAGATTAGTTCCTTGTAAATATGCAGTCATCATTATGAAAGAGAAAAAAAATTGTCCCCACAACCTTTGCAAAACTCACACTTCAGAGTCGTTTTTGCATTTTTGAGAAACCTCTGAAACTGAAAGCAGCAGTGTGTCCAAGTCTGTGCAGTAACAGAAAACTCAGCTAAGAATCTTTGTTGGAATAGGAGTTGTGCATACAACAGCTTAACAGACAAGTTCTGTATTTGATCAATGCATAGTTGTGCTCGTTTATTTCTTTTTCTTCCCAACTTAGGGCGATGAGTGGAAAGTAATGTGTGGAAGAGAAAGGCAGAACCCGATGCTTATGTGAAAATACGTCCAAACAAGAAGTGCAATAAAGTTTAACCACAGTTAAACAGTCATGAATCAAATTTAACTGATTTTAGCTGTCAGAGAACAGCTTCACACAGACAGTACAGACACTTCCTTCCTTTTTTACAAATATGTCCACCCACAAATCTGTTCTTTTCCGCTGATGGAGAATCTTTTATCTCCGACCTCTTTTTCTGCAACCACCAACACACTGGAAGAATCAGATAGATCGAGCGTGAAGGATGTGCAAGGTTTATGTTCTCTTGATTTCCCTCTATCAAGTCTGTAAGTCTCTCTTTTTGTGCTAAAAATTAAATTAAATTTAATTTAATTTAAATTAAAAATGTATCTCATCTCAGATCTTACTCAGGAGATTTGGAATTAATTTTTGTAATTCTCAGATAAGTTGAACTGTTGAACGCCATACATTGCTTTGTAGTGATTATGTCATTATCTTTGTCTTTAGATGGTGCTGTGCTCTACGCCAGCCTTGGAGAAAACGTGACGTTACATTGTGATCATGACTCTGGAGCCACTAATCTGTGTTGGTATAAGCAGGTTGCAGGGGAGCAGCCTCAGATCATGTCTTCTTTCTACAAATCTTCACCCAAATCCAACAACTTCCACAACCAGTTTAAAGACGACAAGCGATTTTCGGTTTATACCCGAGATGGTTTCTATCATCTGAAGATCTCCAACGTGCAGGACTCAGACTCGGCTATGTATTACTGTGGCACAACCACCGTAGCGATCACTGAATTTGAAGTAGGAACATTATTGGTCTTGAAACAGTCCAGTTGCAGGTCTTTCCTCCAGCAACCAGCATCAGACTCAGTGGAGTCAGGAGGATCAGTGACTCTGAACTGCACCGTGCACACCGGAACCAACGACAGCGAACACAGAGTTTACTGGTTCAAAGAAGACACGATGAACTCCAGTGTGGGAATCATGTACATTCACACGCACAGGAGCAGTGAGTGTTCGACGACTTCAGAGGTTGGGTCTCCAGGACAGAGCTGCGTGTACAGTCTTTCTAAGAACAAAGTGAGCTCATCCGATGCTGGGATGTACTACTGCGCCGTGGCTTCATGTGGACACATACTGTTTGGTAAAGGAACAAAACTGGATGTTGAAGGTCAGCAAAACCCATTAAACATTTCAGATTTAGATGTTAAAAATTATATACATCTGCTTCTGCATCTGTTTTTCACCCGTACTCAATTTGACCCTTTTCACAGGAGAGCAGTTTAACGCTTCTGCTGTCTTGAGGCACTGGTTGGTTCCAGCTTTGCTTCTGTCTGTTATCGTGAACAGCATCCTTTCCTGTATCCTCTGCAACGTGCGACAAAGAAATCTTCAGTCCAAAGGTTGGTGTTCTGATGAAGCAAAGACAACCTAATTCATATAATGTCTATCACGCAGCTACAATTGGCTCTACGTATGCCGATTTAAAGTTCTACAAACTAATCAGTATTAAATCTGACTTATTTAAGGGTTACATCCCCAAAGGAGTGTCCCAGATACTGCTGACAGTAAGTTCACTTAAAAAAATCCTCCAGAACACATACATGTACTTTCACTTGTATTTTATGAACTACAACTACTACTACTAATATTTTTTGACTCCTACAGATTGAAGAACCTGATGCTCTGCCGTACGTAGCTCTGCACATGAAGAAAATGCAAAGCAAGAGGAGACGAGCAAAGAGCAATTTGGATGAGACACTTTACTCTGAAGTTAGACTGTGAAACATTTGAAATGATCTCAAGAAAATCAGGTTATGGAAGAGGTCTCACCTTGTGCAATTATCCTTCATTTCAGTCCGACAGAGATTTGTTTCTAAACCTCTTCAACTGCTAACACTGCCACTACTGCATACAGCTAGTCAGTAAACTTGCAGAGAGCAGTTTACAACTACAACTGTGAGCTTGTGCCTGCATGCTTAAAAATAAAAATAAAAACTACTGACCTACTGCATTTGTGATCTGACACTCTTCTTATACACATCACTTAACAAATGGGGGACCCACAAAAAGAGCAGTCAACATGGAAAAGATACCGCTAAAATATTGTTATATTTCCATCAGATGTGTGCAGCTTAAGCTTTTGGTCAACAGGGGGCAACAGACCACCTACAACAGGTAGTACGCAAACATGACTCTATAGCTTGCTCTCCAGTACCAACCATTTACTGTGACCAACATCTTTCTAACATTGAAAAGGAAAGAGTTATTTGAAGATAAAACACAGCAGAGGCTACACATTTCTACATGATGTGTTTGAAGAGTTCAGAGACAGACACCTTTGTTTGTTCACAGCCATTGGGTGGTTCCACTGTAGCTGACATGAAAAGCCTTGGTTCAACCCCCAGGAAGAAAGTCAGCCTTGTCACTGTGCACATAACTTGGCTTTTATGTTTTATGTATTCATGTTCCGAGTTGTGTAGTCAAGACTGGGGGTGTTGTTCAATTGTTCAGTGACACTGATGTGTTTTCTGACTGAACAAGAGAAAAAACTCCACTTTGCTTTAGAGTTCAAATGGTTTTGCCTCCACCTTCACCACAGGACGTCTATGCGGTTGCATTTGTGCTGCTGTTTGTTTGTCTTGTTTCGTAGCAGCATCAGTCACTGTATTTGTATCACTGCTGCACTGATCAGATGGACATTTGAAATAAAATGGATAAGTCAATGCTGCCTAAGATTGACGCAAGGAAAAAGAAATCCTGAGGTGATGTGGTGGTGCGTCGGCCTGCTCACCATGTTTGTGACCTATTTTAAGAAGTTATAAGAAAAAGACAGGATACATAAAAAAAACAAATGATCAGGTTTCATGCAAAAAAGATCTGCACAATTTTTAACACATTATGTACAGTATGTCTAAATGTACCATATTCAGTAGGTTTGAAACAATCAGAGGCAGCTAATCCAAGTCGCAGTCATCAAACCACCATATGACAGCTTCCTGTATGTGACACAGTCGCAGCTCTGCCTCTACTGAGAAAAGAAAGTTGATCAGAAAAGCCCCAACGCTACTGTTTCACAAGGTACAGCGTTGACCACGGTGTGTTTATTTTTAAAAGCGTGTACGTGCAGACCACCCACATCAAGTGACATATCTGCGTCACACACAGTAGCTGCTTCTGCTGCATGAGACCACTGGACATATTACAAGACTTCCACATGATCACTTCTTTTACAAATCAAGAACAATGGAAAGTAGTTTTTAAATCAGTTTGAAATGATCTTCAAGTCTAATTAGAATCACCAGAGAAAGTGCCTCAAACTGAAAATAATTCAGTTAAGTAGTAAGCACCAAGTAGTACCCAAGAATTGAATTGTGCTCCACCTCCTTCACAGTGAGGATGTGGGGCTGAGTTTAGCTGGAAGCCAACAGCTATTTTTAGCATCTTGTTCATAATATATTGCAATTTCGTCTTAAACTGGCCTCCTAACGCTTTACTGTAGCTTGGAGGTGAAGTGTTAGTCTATTAAAAATTGTGTTCATGTGTGGTCTTTTAGGATGCAAATATATCAGCAAGAGTCTGGTGTAACATTTGAATGCCTTTTCAAAGTATTCTAAATAGAAAAAACATGGTAATGATCTAAACTAGTTTCAGTAATGTCTGTGCGGATGGCCATTGCTTTGTCCTGACAGTTGCAGAGGTGTGACATTTTTAGCAAGGCTTACACGTGTAACCATCCAGCAACTTTAAATCATGACCTTTTTTATATTTATTGCATCACTTGACCTGGTTTCTGTCTACCCAGGACTCTCCCACACACAAATTTTCAGGGTACTGAACCATTTAGGGTCTTATGTGTAAATGCAGTGTCAAGCTTGATGCATGATTGGAGAATCAAAGGTTCCACCTGCACAACGTGATGCACCTTTTGCGCTCCAGTTGTCTAAAACTAGGATGTCATCAATAAAAAGCCAATGACCACCAGTTACAACGGCAAAAATCTGATCGGGCTGAACCTTTCTAAAGCCAACATGCCAACTAAGCCAATCACAAACCACCTGTTTCCTATAAGAGTTGGTCGCCTCCGACAGTTCACACGAGAAACTGAAGATCTTCAAGGATGAGGCCACCTTGTATGTTTCTTATGCTGCTGATTGGAATATGTGAGTATTTTAGACACAATTTTCATCTGCGTGCATAACAGTTGTACAAGTTGAAATAAGTTTAATAATTTATGGTGTTTACATGCAGGTCATCTCCCCGCTGTTGTCAGGACGTTGAGTATAATCCAGCACAGTGGGATTATAACATCTGACGTTGGTCAGAATGTGACTTTACGATGCTCTTCTGAAAATGATGGAATCATTTATGTTTCCTGGTACCAGCAAAGCTTGGGAGGCAAACTGAATATCATTTCAACACGTATGAAGCACAGTGCACAAGCCAATATATATCCTGCCTATAAAGAGAGGTTTCAAGTCCTGGCAGGAGTACAAGACAACACCAACGACCTCATCATCAGAGATGTTCGTCTGTCAGATTCAGCAACTTATTACTGTGTGATGTTAGAATTTACTGCCATTGAATTTGGAAAAGGAGTTTTCCTTCATGTCAAAACATCACTGTCCAAGACCCAGACAGTTGTTCAGCAGCCAGCAGTGGTGGCACATCGGATAGGAGAAGCCGTGAGATTGAACTGTTCGGTACATACTGAACAATGTGAGGGAGATGAGGGTCTCTACTGGTTCAGATACGGTGGCTCTCAGCCTGCAATCATGCATCCTAGTGAAGAACGGTGCACAAGCCTCAAAGAGGAACAGCCTCAACGCAAAACCTGCAGTGCAACCCTGGCTATAAAGTCGGTGAGTTCCACGGACTCTGGGACGTACTACTGCGCTCTGGCTTCCTGTGGGGAGATTGTGTTTGGACCTGGGACGAGGCTGGAGATCGTAGGTAGGTGATGAGCTGCAAATCAGCTACAGTATCATCTGAAACCTTGCATTACATGAACCCATAATCATAGTAGAGAAATGTGATACATGCTTTCTCATGCACGCCAGGTGGTTCAACCAGACTCTCAGTGATTTATGGTCTGAGTGCAGCATTGGCAGTTTCCATCATCGTGCTTCTCTCGTTGATGTTCGTTGTGCACAAGCTGAGGAGAAAGTTGTGCTCTGTCTGCAAAGGTAAAGTCTCTACAACCAGTAAACCTGATGAGTGGTTTGACTGGCTTAGTCACTGTGCTATGATTCCCAGGGTCTGGTTCAAAAGTGAGATCTGTTGCAGCCTCTGATGCTTTGGTGAGTGATATAATTGCATAATTACATTTTCATTTCTTTGATAAATTTGTATAGTTTGTTGTTATTATCCTGTCTTTGTTTTGCACATAATTTCCCTTGATCAATGTGTCGTTAACAGATCCAAGATGCAGATGCTGTCCATTATGCTGCTCTAGAACTGGACAGGAACAATGAGCAACGTCGCCCTGACAACAACCTGGTCAATGCTTGTGTTTACTCCAGAGTAAACAGCAGAAAGAGTCAAGTAGGACACACTGGACCACTGGAGTCAGTGTTTCAGGAAAGCAAGTGACATCACCAATAGGAGCTTTGTTTTGGGTTGTGTTCTTTTTGTCTCGATCTGGCGTCATGTGACTTTCTGTTTTGATTCCTGTGGGTAATTTGTATAATCTGTTTCACCCATTTACCAAGTTTTTAACTTCCTAGCTTGAGTTCAGTCTTTGTTAGTTCATCATAGTTGTCACAGCTTGTAGATGTCATGGTCCTGTCTAGTAAAGGCTTGTGCTGTCCTGTGTTTTGTTTATTTTCACGTGTTTAGTTTATTGTGAAAACTGTACTCTTCTATGTTTACCTGCATAGTAGTGATTTTGAATTCATGTTCATATTTCTAGTTTAGCCTCTAGTCTAGTCTAGTCTAGTCACGTGTTCAGTGTTGTTTCCATATTAAATATTCAGTGTGGTGATTGTGCATTTGGCTCCTCCTCTCTGGTCTAGTTTTGGTTCTCTGGCGCAAGCTCTAAGTTGAGCCGACCCAGTAAACTGAGTAGTTTAGGCACTAGCAGCCCCCCTGGAAAGTGCAGCCACTATTACCCGTCCCCCCGTATGAGCTGTAAGCGAGTGCCCCGAGTTCATGTGTGTGTGCATGTGAGCGTGCTTGTGACAAATACAGCCAGGACTGAAGCCATTACATTGTTGTCATTCATCCATTGCATTCTACATCTCAACACCACCTTAGTTATTACAGTATCTCTTTCCATTTGGACAAACAATCAGCTCAGTGGTGCATGAATGTGCTGACTCATGCTGGCCACTTTGTGATCACATTCACAGGTCAGCTAGGAACACGTAGTAGATACATATACAGTACATAAGACGTCTGCTTGTGTTTAGGTGTCTAGAGAAAAACCTCCAGCCAGAGACGTATATGCATGTAGCACCCTCCAATCTGCAGCCAGCTCTCACCGCCTCGGCGTCTCTACCTTTCACTCCTGTGGTGAAGGTGGTGTGAAGTAGCGACTGCAAGTTTCCATTGGTGGAAACATCAGCCTTAGCAGAGCTTAAACACAGGAAGAATGCATTTTTCAGGCCACAGCTCATGCCGCAGTGAGCATGGTCTCACCTAAGATGCTCTACGGCTACTAACATGAAGCATCAGATAGAGCTGCTGTTAAAGATGCCACTCTCACTCTCATTTGTCTCGCACTGTCCTTGTTCTGTAATAAATCGTTTTCTGATGCAATACAGTTTTTCTGTGATGTTTATAGTTATTCTGACAGGCACTTCTATATAAATCTCATTTTGCGATATCAGATTTAATCAGAACAAACACTGAACGAAATCAGCATTCACAAGCCCAGATGGACTGTGTTAATAAGAACAAGTTCTAGAGGAGTAATTCCTGTTATTGTATACAGGTTGTTTACTGTAAAGTTACTGATACCGCAACCCCAGAGGTGTGAGCATCTTTTCTAGCCTGTGTGTGGTTAGCAGGCGAACATTAGCTCCTCTCTAAGACCCTCTGCCCTGGTTTCAAACAGGAAGGCTCTGCAGAGTTTTCCATCCATCATAACTATAATGCACAGACTATTTAAAGATAGTATATCTTATAATCTTATGCATTAAAACAAGCATTGCTCATAGTAAATGAGGACTAATGAGCTGTTTCTGAAACAGAAACTCCTGCCTAGTGTCCTTAAATGACACACGCTGACTAAGAAGCTTCTAAGAGACCAAGTGCTCCACAGCGACTTGGAGCAGTTCAGATGCTGGACACAATAACATAGAGCTATAAAAAAGGTGATAATTAGAACACACAAACCCAGTCAGCTGGATTTTTAGCACTGGTGCTGGTGGCATTTCTACAACCTTAGTTGCTTGCTTGCTAAAGGTATTTTCTATATATTTAGCCAACATGTGGCCACAGTCAAGAGTTTGAAAGGTTACGGCTCAGTTGCTTTATCATGTGTTTTATTTGAACCCTCTGCTGTGGTTTCTAACCGGAAACCTGCAGTGTGAACGGTTAGCTGCAATGTCCAGAGTGATTCAGTAGCTTATATGAGTGCAGCAGTATAAAAATGATGAAATAAGTTTTACATATAATTAACAAATCAGTAATTCAAAGAGTTAGTGATGTGAGAAAAGCCTTATAAGCAGCTTTGTTGAGGGAGTGTAACTCGGCCTGCTGCAGACAAAATGTCAGTTTTCCTACGCTGCCCCTGAAAGGGGGCGGGGTCGTGCTGAGAGGGGGCGGGGTCAGTCTGCTAGAGTTGTGGGGACGAACAAACATTCAGACATTACTTTGCATTTTTAACAAAAGGTTATATTTTAACTGTGTTTAAATAAAGACATAATTTGTAGGTGATTTAGCATCTTTTAATTTTGAATCAAAGCAGACAGCCACAGATTCCACATTTAGCCACAAACCCTCTTCTTTTCTTCATCTGCTGTTAGTGGCTTGAACAACAAGACAGTTGTCCCTTCGCGGAGTCTCTGTGTCGATACGCAACCGGCCGATATTACCGAAAGGATGAAATGACTTATTTTATTAGTAGAGTTGCTGAGCTCTGCTGTGGGTGCCCGTTCCTTACAGGCAGCCTCGTACTCCTCCATACAGCGTAACTCGTTGATGCTGTACTCTAACAACTAACCACATATCAGACTCTCCTGAAGTACTTACTGTCTTCTAAACAATCTACAGAGGGACATTCGTCCATTGAATATTAAGGCTGTACGTGTATGTGAGGAAAAACAATGCGGGACTGAGCAGTTTCGCTCCAGCAACCTGGCCCCGCCCCCTCTTGGCCTGGCCCCGCCCCCTCTCAGTCTTATTGTTGCTGGCGCAGGTACAGAGGAAACCAGGAAGCACTAGTTGTAGTTTTGAGCCCACAGCAAACCATCTGCCAAGGCGTCTTACAGGAGGAATAAATGAGAACTTCTCTGCATAGGAATTAGGGAGCAATCGGAGTGTCCCTTGAGTCCAGCATAAGTTCCCACAGATGCTTGTCCTTAAAGGCTGAGCCCTGTCTATGAACAACAAGAACAAGTACAAAATGAGCATAATAATAGCATGGTCAGATCAGGAATACTGTGGTCATTCATTTCTGTAACTCAGTTGCAATATCTAAATATGAATAATGTTACTGTTGGTAATCTATAATTTGGAAACACCAGGGTTTCCAAATTAGGACATTCAGCGCCGCCTCTCTGTTGGCCAATCAAAACATTGTCTCCTCCTTAAGAGCAGAGGACATGTAACGGGTCTCTACATTCATCAAGACGTTTTGGTCAGGATGACATCTCTGAAGTTTGCTTTGTGTCTGACTTGTCTGTTACTTTGGATAACGGGTAGGTCAGAGCTTGTAATGATGAATATTTGTTACAATCAGTATTATCATTACTGCATTAAGTCTAAGCGTTCTTTTTTTTTTCTTTTCAGCTTCGGCAAATAACATTAAACTGTCTGTCCGTCAGGAAGGAGGTTTGATATCAGCTAATGCTGGTGACACAGTGACTTTGCGGTGTTTTTATGAGGGTGACGTTGTGATGTTTTTTTGGTATAAACAAACTCAAGGACAGAAACCAAAGCTCATGTCTATCTTGTATAAATATGACCAAAATAAGATCACATTTACAGATGAATTCAAAAACAGTTCACGATTCTCACTGAAAACGAAATCTGGTAATTACCACTTAACTATATCAGACATGCGCGTGTCAGACTCTGCTATTTACTACTGTGCGAGCTGCAGTGCTTACAATTTTGTGTTTGGAGACGGCGTCACAGTCAGTGTTAAGGGTTCAGGCTCCAACGTCCCGGCTCTGGTGCATCAGTCGGTGTCTGGGAGCATCCAGCCAGGAGACTCTGTGACTCTAAACTGTACAGTACAAACTGGGACCTATGATGAACAACACAGTGTTTACTGGTTCAAAGACTCTGAAGAAGCTCGTCCAGGACTCATTTACACCCACGGAGACAGAAAAGATCAGTGTGTCTACAACTTGCCTCTACAAAGCCTGAATGCTTCTCATGCTGAGACCTATCACTGTGGTCTCGCCTCATGTGGACACATTCTGTTTGGAAATGGAACCAAACTGGACTTCAGGTGTAAGTACCCTAAAATTATAGCACTAATCACACATACAGTAATAGCATCAAGTCCATAAGGTTTCCTTCTTGTCTATGTCAGCAGATGCAGACTCTCTTGTCCTGGTGTATTTCTTGGGTGGGGCTTTGGTGTTGACCACCACCCTGACTGTGTTACTAACATTGCTAGTGTACAGGCTTCATAAAGCAAACAGCTGCAGATATACAGGTAGGTTCAAGCGTATGTATCTGACATCTCAACATGGGACAAGAACTTTAAAGTAAATCAGCCTTTTCTGCTTTTTCTCCAGATTCTCAAGCTTCTTCCACAGTAAATGCAGAGGTGAATATCAATTTAGTCTCAGCTTAAATTTTGTGTGTTATCGCTTTTACTTACTCATTATTTTGTAGTATATTGTCATTCATACTCATATACTTTCTAATAGGGTGATGAAGAGGCAGACAACCTTCATTATGCTGCTTTAAGGAAACAAAGGTTCAGCAGCTCAGAAAAACAGAAAGAACAAAGTCACTGTGTTTACTCTACTGTAAGACAGTAAAACCTCAAATAGTATTGCTTGCAATAAAGTATCTAAAAAGTACCGCCAAATAACTGTTGGCTGCATCTGTGAACTGGCCCAATACATACTAAATCAGGTTTGTCAGAAACGGAATAAAGATACGCTATTTTTTCATTGTACACCACATGATGAGCTGATAATAAAACACTTCCATTATAACAGAATTGGAATCTTAGCGTACAGCTGATCCAGCTGCTGTGAAACATTTGGTCTTGCCCCTTACGTTGAACGTCCACCATGTACTTTCTTAGTGAAAAGACCAGTCTTAGTGACCAGTTATTGTGATCAAGTTTCCATGGTCAAACTAGCTGTCAAAGCATTTCAATAGAAGAAAGATAGATAGATCAGACAGATTAGAGAACTGTGCAATATAATTAGTGCAAAACTTGATATTTACCAACCTCATGGATGTTTCATTGGCTTTTTTGGTACGCAACCTGTCAAAAAGAAACAAATGCTACTGTACAGGCACTTTGTGTACCGTTTTCTTTCTATTCAATAAATAGCTAATTTAATTAAACAAGCGTTTAATGTTTTTTTTTATTAATTAGCATCCAAACATGACACACACACACACAAGTGGCACCATCAAATATCATGTATTACACTGTAAATATATTTAACATTTCTGCTCAGATAGATGTGCTAATGCATTTCTACATATGTTCCTACCAGGGATGTGATGAGGTGGACAACCTTCATTATGCTGCTTTAGGCGTTAACCTGCCCAACAGATCAAGAAAAAAGGGGAGCTCTACCAAGACTGAATGTGTCTACTCCAGTGTGAAGCGGTAGAAAACAGAAGTCGCTGAACATCATGCAAGCTCAGTGACTGTGTAAATGTGATGCCACTGCTCTTGTAGATTGTCACGTTCATCATGCCCACAGAAGTGATGAGCAGTGATGACCGTGGCCCTGACTCCCTACAACCAGTGTTGTGTTAGCATTCACATGTATGTAGCAAACAATGCAATTTACTTAGATGCGTATGATGTAAGACTGTAAGAGATTTAAGTTTTATTGATAAATGATTTTCTTTTGTTAGTTGAGCTAAACTGAATAAAAACTGTAATAGATGATTTAATTTCAAATCTTCAACATGAAAGCAGACATCAAAATTGTAAAATCATTCATTAGTAATGAAATAAAAAAATATTAAATTAAACTCTGGCTATTCTGACTTCGAGGCAACAGTGAGAACCACTACTGCATATTGGACAATAAATTGCTTCACACTATGAACTATTTACACTGTTTCTTAAACTCTTTAGGACAAAGAATTTCCTTGATCTTTAATTGTTAGACACAGAAAAAGAAGCAGAGCAGTGCTTTTGATTACCACCAATGCCAATTCTTGTCAATTTTAAGAACACAAGTCATAGATCTGATTCAAAATTTGCAAGATAAAAGACAATTCTGATTTGTCAGTATACAACAGATAGACTTTCTGATTTCACCAAATGCAGTTTCATTTAAATTTGTAGTGTACAGTATACCAGTAATTAAACATAAATAGTCTGACTATTGGCTGTTCGCACTGCTAGAGGTGCACTTTGGCCTTGTGCCTCCACGTTCCTTCTTGGTTTTTGTTTGATGTCATTTCCGGTGTTTCCTGGTACTATCCATCCATCTATCCATTTTCATCTGCTTATCCGGGGCCGGGTCACGGGGGCAGCAGTCTGAGCAGAGAGTTCCAGACTTCCCTCTCCCCGGACACTTCCTCCAGCTCTTCCGGTGGGACCCCAAGACGTTCCCAGGCCAGCCGAGAAACGTAGTCTCTCCAGCGAGTCCTGGGTCTTCCTCAGGGCCTCCTACCGGTGGGACATGCCCGGAACACCTCCCCAGGTAGGCGTCCAGGAGGCATCCGAACCAGATGCCCGAGCCACCTCTCGATGTGGAGGAGCAGCAACTCTACTCCGAGCTCCTCCCGGGTGACAGAGCTCCTCACCTTATCTCTAAGGGAGCGCCCAGCCACCCTGCGGAGGAAGCTCATTGCAGCCGCTTGTATCCGTGACCTTGCCCTTTCGGTCATGACCCAAAGCTCATGACCATAGGTGAGAGTAGGAACGTAGATTGACCAGTAAATAGAGAGCTTTGCCTTTTGGCTCAGCTCCCTCTTCACCACAACGAACCGATACACCGACCGCATTACTGCGGCCGCCGCACCGATCCGTCAGTCAAACTCACGCTCCTTCCTTCCCTCACTCGTGAACAAAACGCCAAGATACTTAAACTCCTCCACTTGGGGCAGGAACTCTCCTCCAACCTGGAGAGAGCAAACCACCTTTTTCCGGTCGAGAACGATGGCCTCAGATTTGGAGGAACTGATTCTCATCCCAGCCGCTTCACACTCAGCTGCAAACTGCATCAGCGCACGCTGGAGGTCCTGGCCTGATGAAGCCAACAGGACAACATCATCTGCAAAAAGCAGAGATGCTATCCTGTGGTCCCCAAACCAGCCCCCTCCGGCCCCTGGCTGCGCCTAGAAATTCTGTCCATAAAAATAATGAACAGAACCGGTGACAAAGGGCAGCCCTGCCGAAGTCCAACATGCACCGGGAATAGGTCTGACATATTGCTGGCAATGCGAACTAAGCTCCTGCTCCGGTTGTACAGAGACCGAACAGCCCTTAGCAAAGGGCCCTGGACTCCATACTCCCGGAGCACCCCCCACAAGATGTCACGAGGGACGCGGTCGAATGCTTTCTTCAGATCCACAAAGCACATGTAGACTGGTTGGGCAAACTCCCACAAACCCTCAAGCACCCTGCTGAGGGTCCTTCTTTAGCTTGATGGCGTCCCTTACCTCCGGTGTCCACCACCGGGTTTGGGGATTACCACCATGACAGGCACCGGAGACCCTGCGTCCACAGCTCCGAACGACCGCGTTGACGATGGAGACAGAGAACATGGTCCACTCGGACTCTATGTCTCCAACCTCCCTCGGAATCTGGTCGAAGCTCTCCTGGAGGTGTGAGTTAAAGGTCCGTCTGACAGAGGGTTTAGCCAGGCGTTCCCAACAGACCCTCACAATACGTTTGGGCCTGCCAAGTCGTTCCAGCCTCCTTCCCTGCCAGCAGATCCTACTCACCACCAGGTGGTGATCAGTTGACAGCTCAGCCCCTCTCTTCACCTGAGTGTCCAAAACATATGGCCGAAGGTCAGGTAAAACGACTACAAAGTCTATCATCGACCTCCGGCCTAGGTCTTATGTTATGCATTATGTTCGAACATGGTGTTTGTTATGGCCAAACTGTGCCTAGCACAGAAGTCCAATAACATAACACCATTCGGGTTCAGATCAGGGAGGCCGTTCCTCCCAATCACGCCTCTCCAGGTATCACTGTTGTTACCTACGTGGGCATTGAAATCTCCCAGAAGAACGATGGGGTCCCCAGTTGGAGCGCTTTCCAACACTCCCTCCAGAGACCCCAAGAAGGCCGGGTACTCCACACTACCATTTGGCCCGTAAGCACAAATGACGGTGAGTGACCTATCCCCCACCCGAAGGCGCAGGGAAGCGACCCTCTCGTCCACCGGGGAAAACTCCAACACATGGCGACTAAGCTGGGGAGCTATGAGCAAGCCCACACCAGCCCGCCGCCTCTCACCGCAGGCAACTCCAGAGTAGAAGAGGGTCCATCCCCTCTCAAAGATTTGGGTTCCAGAGCCCAGGCTGTGTGTGGAGGTGAGCCCGACTATTTCTAGCCGGTACCGCTCGACCTCCTGCACAAGCTCCGGCTCCTTTCCCCCCAGTGACGTGACATTCCATGTCCCAATAGCCATATTGGTTATCCAGGGATTGGGTCGCCTAGGCTCCCGCCTTCGACTGCTGCCCAATCCACTCTGCACCGGCCCCCTACGGCCCCCAGTGGGCCTGGCCACCAGGCGCTCGCATACGAGCCCCAACCCCGGGCCTGGCTCCAGGGCGGGGCCCCGGCTGCGCCATACCGGGCGAAGTCTCTGGCCTTGGTTGTTTGCCTTTCATAGGGGGGTTGTGAGGTTCAGGTCCAGGTTGAGGTCCAGGTTGTGGTTCCTGGTACTAACTGTGTTCATTTGTTACACCTGTGGTTATTAGTATTTATGCGCTGCCTTCCTCTCATTGAATTCAAGCTGCCACCAAACTATAGTCCTGTGGTTTTGGATGACACTGTAACAAAGTAAGCTCTGGAAATGAGATAATCATATATATTATAATGTGAGCTTTGCGTTCTTAATAAGACTGTAAATAGAACTATTATTGAAAACCCTGTTTCACATGATGTTGGACTTTGTTTGATTGTGTGTAAAAATAGCTAAATAAAATCAATAATAAACTGCTGCCATTAAGACTAATCTGATTGTGAAAGTCAATTAATATTCAGGATATAGCACCAATATGCAAAGGCTGTACATTCAGTCATCTCTCACCATGTGAACATCATAATTACGACTATAGGTAGCAGTGAACATGTGATGTTTCCTAACTAGGACATTCAGTACAGTTTCTTATCAGCTCAGCCAATCAAACACACTCTGGTCTCTGATGGGGGAGAAACTACCAAGACCATTTTCATTCAACACAAGAATTCAAACAAGATGCCGTCTCTAAAACTTTTCTTCTGTCTCATGTGTCTGTTCACGGGAGAAAAAGGTGAGTTTTGTTTTTGTAGTAATTTTTTTGTTTTACTGTAAAAAAATGATTTACTGGAAAGATTATATTTATTTATTTGATTATTACATTTTATCAAGTTTACAACAATTAATTTATCGCATTTGCTTGTTTTTCTGTATTTTAGCTAAGGAGAGGAATGTAAATTTTCTGTCGAGCCCTCAAGCTGGAAAATATTTAGCAGTTAATGTTGGAGACAATGTGACCCTACAGTGTTCCAATGAAGATAATGACTCAGCATGGCTTTTCTGGTATAAGAATATTCTGGGAGAGAAACCGAAGCTCATCTCTAGTTTTTATATGTATGATCTAAACATTTTTATAACATTTTATAATGAATTTAGGGAAAATAAACGCTTTAAATTAGAGAGTAAAGAAGGCAAAAATGATTTACATATTTTGCACTTGAACGTCTCAGATTCAGCTACATATTATTGTGCGAGCAGCTATACTTTTGTCTTGAGTTTTGCAGAGGGAATTATTCTCAGTGTAAGAGACTCAGACTCCAACGTCCCAGCTCTGGTGCATCAGTCAGTGTCTGGGAGCATCCAGCTAGGAGGCTCTGTGACTCTGAACTGTACAGTACAAACTGGGACCTGTGATGGACAACACAGCGTTTACTGGTTCAAAGACTCTGGAGAAGCTCGTCCAGGACTCATTTACACCCACGGAGACAGAAATGATCAGTGTGAGAGGAAACCAGACACACAAACACACACCTGTGTCTACAACCTGCCTCTACAAAGCCTGAATGCTTCTCATGCTGGGACCTACTACTGTGCCGTCGCTTCATGTGGACACATTGTGTTTGGAAATGGAACCGAACTGGACCTTAAGTGTAAGTCACTTCACCAGCAGAGTAAGTGTTTTTTATTCTACAGTAGTTTCCGACAAACTCAAGCCTGGTGTCTGTCTCTACAGATCAGGACTCTCATCTGGTGAATGTCTTGAGAAGTGCTTTATTATTTACCAGCCTCCTGAGTGTTTTATTGGCTTTCTTAGTGTGCAAAGTGATGAACAAACACCTTTGGGGTAATAAACACTGATTCAATCAATATCCTCTGTTTACTGAACCTCATGACATTTTAATATTGTTATTTTGCATTTCAGAGCCTCATACGATACTTTCAGATGCCTCCACAAAGAATTCAGAGGTATTTGTGGTTTAGATGCTTACTTTAATGTATGTAATGTTTTTTTGAATATTATTTGTATGTGGAAAATTAAGTTCTTTGCTTTTTTAAATTCTCAGGTTAAACTGAATGAAGACAACTGTCATTATGTTACTCCAACACAGAGTGAAATCAACAGAAGAGGAACAAAAGATGACACATGGATTGAATGTGTGTACTTCAGTGTAAAGTCGTAGAACTGAGCTGTGTAACATAAAAAGGGCAAGTGGAAGATTTAAGGTTAAGCTAGGCCCAAAAAACCTGCCTTTACTGTGTGTGTGCTTTTATGACCTCATGCTACAGTACTTTAATGACTGTGTACCATCAGTAGCATAAGCATTAAAACTGCAGCACATCAAATGTTGAAAAGAAAAAAATGTGCAAACCAGCATGAGTGATGATTCTGTAGTTCAGTACATGAAGTCAGAAGCAGACGTCCTCTTTGTGGAGCAGGTCACAAAGTGCATCTTCCATGTGAACAGTGTAAAATACAATAAATCTTTAACCTGCTTTCACAATTGTGTCTATAGATTTTATCCATTTAATGTACAGTACAGTGGGTCATAAACATCCTTTTGTAGATACTCATGTCTTGACAAAACACAGGTGCATGTGTGTTAACCCAAATAATAAACCGCAGTCAGTTGAAATAAGTGTAGAAACAGGAAGGAGAGGTGAGAGCTACAGACAGAGAATGTACAAAGACAAAGTACAAGGAGTAAAACCCTTCAATTACGAAACATTTGTAGAGACACCACCAACAATAAGAAGCAGCTTCTAGTCTCCTCACGTCCTTAATTGAGCAGACATACTGTACATCACTGACACAGGGCTTAAGCTTTTTAGTTTCCTGTCTTTCTCCTTTTTTTATTATTCATTTTAACATTGCTGTCATGTAACATCAATGTCTCTGGTAGAATGTCATTTCCTCATCATCTATACAGTTTGTGACTCTGGGGATAATAACAGTGTGATGGTCCCATTTTACCTCCTTTGAGGTTTGAGCCGTTTGAGTTAAGCTTGAGTCCTTTCAGTCACATTTAAACTGGTGGATTCAGACATTTTGTCCTGTAGGGCCTGGTTTGTGGTTTGGCCTACAGTAAGTTGCCTTTTGTTTTGTTCATCTTTGTTTTATTTCTTTTTACACCCATCCATACACATATTATATAGCAGATACATGTTGTAAAATTTCCGTGTTTAATTTTTTAAATAAATTTATTGAGTTGAACAAAATATGTGGATCTTTTATATTTTTCCTTCCTCTGAACCAGGTCGTGAAAAATGAATCTTCTGAATTCTGTTAAATGTAACAGAGTTGGTTTAATGGATAATTTGGAAGTGGTCATTCGTGATGAGTGGTAGAGAGCCTTGCTCAAAAGATCATTGGTCTGGATGTTTTGTTTGGCCTATAGTTTCGTCTTAAGTTTTTGGTACGTTTGATAAGTATTAACTGAATAATTGGGAACTATTTTAGGCTTTAATACACCAAACTGCAAAATCTAAAGATCCACCAATTTCAAACAAAATTTCAAAATTCATCATTATCATGGAACACAACTTTTTTATTTTCAACCTGATTTGGAAACTTTCCCCAGATACAGAACCAGAGACATGAACACACTGGGCCGCTGTGCACTGTGTTAAAGGACGGCTACCACTCAGTCCCCTGTGCTACACTGGGCCCCTCTGACCACTGTCTGCTTCACCTCATCCCAATTTACAGGCAGAAATCAAGAACCTGTAAACTTGTGGTCAGTGCGGTGAAAAGGTGGACGGAGGAGTCCAAACTTTTTTAGTTATTCTGTTAAATGTAACAGAGTTGGTTTAATGGATAATTTGGAAGTGGTCATACATGATGATATATCTCCCTTGGCCCCCTGGACCAAAACGGCTCCTAGACCCACTGTTGACGCATCTACTTGGACCTGGAAACCTTGGGAGAAGTCCAGACTCTGCAACACTGGGCTGGAGAACATCTTCTCCTTCAAGGCCTCTGGAACATGGCTGGAGTCCCGTGTAGCCCAAAAGGAAGGACAGTGAATTGGTGAAGGCCTGCCGGAGTCCTGAAGGTCGTGTAAGGCCTTGACACTGGATCCAAGAGAACCTGCCAGTAGCCCTTGCAAAGGTCCAAGGTAGTTATAAATTTTGCCTTTCCCACTCTTTCCAAGAGGTCATCGGGTAGGCGTCGAACTGGGATTGGGCGTTGAGCTTCCGAAAGTCAATGCAGACACGGATGGACCCGTCCGTCTTCGGGACAATCACCACTGGACTGCACCACTCGCTTGTAGACGGCTCAATCACTCCCAGCTTCTTCATCGTCTAAATCTCTTCCTTCAGTGGATCCACCAAACGTTCTGGTATCTGGTACGGCCTCTGCCTAGAAAGCGTCTTATCGGTGAGGTGGATGGTATGGTGGATCAGCGCTGTTCGCCCAGGCCTCTGACGAAACAAGTCTGGAAACTAGTCTAATAGACCCTGCAACTCCTGGCGCTTGATGTCGTCTAGGTGAGTCAGATCCAACACCGACGTCTCCCTTTCTGCACCTTCCACACCGTCCTCTTCCTCTTCACCCGTCATCTTCCATACCAGCATGGCTGACAAAGGTTCCTTCTTCGATGACTCCTTCTACTCCTTAAAAAGATTGACATGATACGTCTGCTTTGCCTTTCCCTTGTCTGGGTGATGGACATTTCAATCTGTGTGATTTTATTGGGCCTCTGTCTCCACCCTGCAACGGACATTTCGTCCATGTCAGTCCTGCCATGGCTTGCGTCCGTTTAAAGGTCAGACATGACAGATGAACTGGTAACACCGAGTCAACATTTCCAGTGCTCCTCTCAGTGCTCTGTTATAAGTCACACAACACTGGCAAATCACGGCTCCAAAATCCTGTCTGTCGGTAGACTATCCACTACAGCCACCAGTAGCAGGTATTTCTGCCCTTGTACTTCTACCAGTACTTCGGCCTGCGGATACCGATTCACATCACCGTGAACACACTGCACCCCAACTGTATTCACAAAGTCTACATTTAACGCAAAACATGATATGACCATTGATAATGCGCTCCCAGTGTCCAATAAAGTCCGTAGGCAGCGTCCATTCACAGTCACATGACATGCAGAGGGACTCTCACGGCCCCTGTGCAGTTTGACATCCCCTTCCCTTCAGACATAGCAGTACCCCGACAGCTTAGCTTTGCGCTCCGGGCACGCAGATGCTTTATGTCCTGTCTGCTGACAGTAAAAGCACACCAGTTCTTTAGGCCTTTTTCCTGGCGGATTCCGGTACCTGAAGGTTGTTGAGTTTGAAGAGTCCCGTGATGAGCATTCAGGTAATGTTGAGCCAGTTTTGCTGCTGCCACTCTAACCGTTCATCATTATCATGGAACACAACATTTTTTTTATTTTCAACCTGAGCCAATAACTGGAACAGATAGAGCACCAGAGACATAAACACACTGGACCGCTGCTACACTGTGTTAAAGGACGCCTACCGCTCAGTCCCCCGTGCAGCACTGGGCCTCTCTGACCACTGGCGACAACAATCAACAACAAACGACCCTGCGTCAGTCTGAAGAGGCCTGCAGCACATCACCAGCTACAGGAAACCATCTCCACACCCTGAGGCCTTGCTGGCTAAACAAGGCTAAACAAGTTCTACTGCCGGTTTGAAAGGAACCACCTCACACCTCCTGGCCACACAGTAGACCCACCCACACCCCCCAACACTCACACCCTCCCGCCATTAGACCCCCTACTGGCACTGAAGGTTTGTGCAGGAGATGTCTCCTCTGTCGACTCCAGAAAAGGCAGTAAACCAAAAAGGCTTCGGGATCCTACTGTTTGTCCCCAACCTGTCTAAGAGTCTGTGCTGACCGGCTGGCACCGATCTTCATTTAGATCTTCAACCGGTCTCTGTCTACAGTGCCCAACTGCTTCAGACAGTCCAGCTTCATGCCCCTCAATGGGAAGTCCACCATCACCAGCCTGAATGACTACAGACCTATTGCCCTGGTGCATGTGGCGCTGTTTAATCT